>NC_091339.1:962599-1172599 GCF_038502225.1 Cherax quadricarinatus
CACACACCTACACACACACACCTACACACACCTACACACACCTACACACACACACCTACACACACACACCTACACACACGCACCTACACACACGCACCTACACACACACCTACACACACACCTACACACACACCTACACACACACCTACACACACACCTACACACACACCTACACACACACCTACACACACACACCTACACACACCTACACACACACCTACACACACACACCTACACACACACCTACACACACACACCTACACACACACCTACACACACACCTACACACACACACACCTACACACACACCTACACACACCTACACACACCTACACACACACATACACACACCTACACACACACATACACACACCTACACACACACACACACACACCTACGCACACACACACACACACACACACACGCACACACCTACACACACACACATACACATACACCTACACACATGCGCGCGCGCACACACGCACGCGCACACACACACACACACACACACACACACACACACACACACACACACACACACACACGTACTCATATACAACAGGCCTAGTGTCTAATCGACATGTGCCTAGGACAAAATGGTAACTAACACACACACATTGCCAGACTCACACATACACTACCCCCCCTCCCCCACTGACATCTCACTCCTTCACCTGATCCCTCCCCTCGCTCTTTCACCCTCCCCACCTCTCCCTCCTTCCCCCTCTCCCTCTCCCACTCACCCACTTGTTTCTCCCTCCTTCCCACATAGCCACAGTTCCTCCACTACCTCCCCCCCCCACACTCTGACATACACAATACTAACCTAACATACAGAATTACATAGGTTTCCCACTCTGAGGCAATCAGGATAAAACAAAAATGGGTTGCCAGAGAGCAACAAGAAAAACCAAGGGACAGGAGGAGGAAACTGCAAAGGAAGATTGGGCAGCAGAGCTCAGAAAAAGGGAACATGAATGGGAAAAGAAACTAGAAGAACTTAGCATGAGAATGGAAGAGAGGTTAGACATGGAAAGCAGGA
Organism: Cherax quadricarinatus; assembly: GCF_038502225.1. Taxonomy (NCBI): domain Eukaryota; kingdom Metazoa; phylum Arthropoda; class Malacostraca; order Decapoda; family Parastacidae; genus Cherax; species Cherax quadricarinatus. The sequence goes on from NC_091339.1 coordinate 963,646, forward strand.
AGTGGGAGGTGCAAGTCAAAGCAGCAGAGGCCAGGATACAGAGTTTAGAAGAGGAACTGAAAAATCTGAAACAGCCTAAAGAACTAAAGAACATTTTGGGATTGACAACAGAGACTGCTAACTCAGCCACAAATAAGGGGACTATATAGAAAGAAGGAGCAAAACTGCATGTAGAAGTTCAATCAGTGGAGACTGTAGTAAATGAAAGAGCTAAGCTATATGTGGAGGCCCTAACAGACCACAGCAGAGTCCAGGGAAAGCCGAGAAGGGAAAATGACAGGCCACTGAGCCCAAGTACATTAGCTAGTGAAACTGAAGGAAAGCTGCAATGGAGGAAATCAAATTGAATGAGGGGATACACAGGGATATGCAGTGGGAGAATGAAAGGGTAAGGTCAGTCTTTGTGTATGGGCTCCAGGAAGTTGAAGGGGAAACATATGAAGCAAGAAAACAAGGGGAAAAAAAGCAATTGAAAGCATCATGAAAGCAATAGGACAAGACGACATGACCCAGCTGGAAAATTTTCGGAGAATAGGGGGGGTTGTAAAAAAAAGAACCCGGCCAGTGAAAGTGACCTTCAAGGCAGAATCGACTCGGAACAGGATCCTGCAGGAGAAAGCACGATTAAGGGACATGCTGGCATACAGGAAGGTGTATCTCGACAGCGACAGAACACAAGCAGAAAGGCAGAAACGGAGAGAGATGGTACAAAGGCGAAAAGAGGAAAGAGAGGGGATGGAGAAGACAGACAGGAGATCGCAGACACAGGAAGATCAAATACAGCCTCCCTCACAACTTCCTATAGAAGCCTCCCAACCAGGTCAACCCCAGTGCAACCAAACCCTCTAAACCAAAACACCCATGCCACATCCAATGCCCCCACCCAATGCATTACAAACTCCACCCCCACAGCAACCACCCATAGTTCCTTATCAGGTCTCCTACTTCCCCAACCCCAATACACCTCCCAGACCACAATCTTAGAAAAGAAGTTGAAGGTGTGGTATACAAATGCAGATGGAATAACAAGTATGAGGAGTGGAGCGAAAGAATCAAGGAGACATCCCCAGACATAATAGCACTCACAGAAACAAAACTCACCAGAATAATAACTGATTCAATCTTTCCACCCGGATATCAAATCCTCAGGAAAGACAGAGGGAGGAGAGGGGGAGGAGGAGTTGCACTGCTCATTAAAAACCAGTGGGGGTTTGAGAAAATGGAAGGAATGGATGGCACGGGCGAAAGGGACTACTTAGTAGGAACAATCCAGTCTGAGGGACATAAGGTGATAATTGCAGTAATGTACAACCCACCACAGAACTGCAGGAGACCAAGAGAAGAATATGATGAGATCAACAGAGCAATGGTCGACACACTAGCCGAGGTGGCCAGGAGAGCACACATGGGGGGAGCAAAGTTACTAGTTATGGGTGATTTCAATCACAAGGAGATTGACTGGGAAAACCTGGAGCCCCATGGGGGTCCCGAAACATGGAGAGCCAAGATGATGGATGTGGTACTGGAAAACCTCATGCATCAACATGTTAGAGACACGACCAGAGAGAGAGGAGAGGATGAACCAGCAAGATTGGACCTTGTATTCACCTTGAGTAGTTCTGACATCGAGGATATCATGTATGAAAGGCCCCTGGGAGCTAGTGATCATGTGGTTCTGTGCTTCGACTACATAGTTGAGCTCCAAGTGGAGAGAGCAGCAGGAATAGGGTGGGAAAACCAAACTACAAAAGGGGGAACTACTCAGGCTTGAGGAACTTCTTTCAAGACATTCAGTGGGAGAGGGAACTGACAGGAAAACCAGTACAAGAAATGATGGATTATGTGGCAACAAAATGCAAGGAGGCAGAGGAGAGGTTTGTTCCTAAGGGAAACAGAAATAATGGGAAGAACAGAACGAGTCCTTGGTTCACCCAAAGGTGTAGGGAGGCAAAAACTAGGTGTACTAGAGAATGGAAAAGGTACAGAAGACAGAGAACTCAGGAAAATAAAGAGATTAGCCGAAGAGTCAGAAACGAATATGCACAGATAAGAAGGGAGGCTCAGCGGCAATACGAAAATGACATAGCATCGAAAGTCAAGACTGACCCGAAGCTGTTGTACAGCCACATCAGGAGGAAAACAACAGTCAAGGACCAGGTAATCAGACTGAGGAGGGGTGATGGGGAATTCACAAGAAACGACTGGGAGGTATGTCAGGAGCTCAACACAAGATTTAAAGAAGTATTTACAGTGGAAACCAGTAGAACTCCAGGAAATCAGAGCAGGGGGTTATATGTACCTCATCCAGCAAGTGCTGGATGAGGTACATATAACCAAGGAGGAGGTGAAGAAGCTGCTATGCGAACTTGACACCTCAAAGGCGGTGGGACCAGACAACATCTCCCCGTGGGTCCTTGAAGAGGGAGCAGAGATATTGTGTGCACCGTTAACAAAGATCTTCAACACATTTGAAACTGGGCAACTCCCTGAGGTATGGAAGATGGCAAATGTAGTCCCAATTTTTAATAAGGGAGATAGACATGAGGCACTAAACTACAGACCTGTATCACTAACGTGTATAGTATGCAAGGTCATGGAGATCATCATCAGGATGAGAGTGGTGGAGCACCTGGAAAGAAACAAGTGTATAATTGACAACCAGCATGGTTTCAGGGAGGGAAAATTCTGTGTCACAAACCTACTAGAGTTTCATGACAAGGTGACAGAAGTAAGACAAGAGAGAGAGGGGTGGATCGACTGCATTTTTTTGGACTGCAAGAAGGCCTTCGACACAGTTCCTCACAAGAGGTTACTGCAAAAGCTAGAGGATCAGGCACACATAACAGGAAAGGCACTGCAATGGATCAGAGAATACCTGACAGGGAGGCAACAACGAGTCATGGTACGTGACGAGGTGTCAGAGTGGGCCCCTGTGACAAGCGGGGTTCCACAGGGGTCAGTCCTAGGACCTGTGCTGTTCTTGGTATATGTGAATGACATAACGGAAGGGATAGACTCAGAAGTGTCCTTGTTTGCGGACGATGTGAAGTTAATGAGAAGAATCAAATCGGATGAGGATCAGGCAGGACTACAAAGAGACCTGGACAGGCTACAAGCCTGGTCCAGCAACTGGCTCCTTGAGTTTAACCCTGCCAAATGCAAAGTCATGAAGATTGGGGAAGGGCAAAGAAGACCGCAGACACAATATAGTTTAGACGGCCAAAGTCTGCAAACCTCACTCAAGGAAAAAGATCTGGGGGTGAGTATAACACCGAGTATATCTCCCGAGGCGCACATCAATCAGATAACTGCTGCAGCATATGGGCGCCTGGCAAACCTACGGATAGCGTTCCGATACCTCAGTAAGGATTCGTTCAAGACTCTGTATACCATTTACGTCAGGCCCATACTGGAGTATGCAGCACCAGTTTGGAATCCACACCTAGTCAAGCACGTCGAGAAATTAGAGAAAGTGCAAAGGTTTGCAACAAGACTAGTCCCAGAGATACGGGGATTGTCCTACGAAGAAAGGTTGAGGGAAATCGGCCTGACGACACTGGAGGCAAGGAGGGTCAGGGGAGACATGATAACGACATATAAAATACTGCGCGGAATAGACGAGGTGGACAAAGACGGAATGTTCCAGAGATGGGACACAGACACAAGAGGTCACAATTGGAAGTTGAAGACTCAGATGAATCAAAGGGATGTTAGGAAGTATTTCTTCAGTCATAGAGTAGTCAGGCCGTGGAATAGTCTAGAAAGTGAAGTAGTGGAGGCGGGAACCATACATAGTTTTAAGGCGAGGTATGATAAAGCTCATGGAGCAGGGAGAGAGAGGACCTAGTAGCAATCAGTGAAGAGGCGGGGCCAGGAGCTGTGAATCGACCCCTGCAACCACAAATAGGTGAGTACAAATAGGTGAGTACACACACACACACACACACACACACACACACACACACACACACACACACACACACAACACAATTAACAAACAAAAGCAACGAACATAAACACTCAATAAAAATATATATCACACCAAGTTGAAATAACCAACATCAATTAAAAACATTTAAATTATTAATGTTAAAAAAAAAAGTTACAAAAGGTCCCTACATGGATTAAGGCTTCATGTAGCTGAAACTTTGTATTAACAAAGGTCTCCTTTTGTTGAATGTGTTACTACAGGATCTACGAGACACCAAGCTTGCGGAAGTAGAAATTTGAGGCTAAGATGTGTGGCCAGAATCCATGAGTCTACTACCGTCACTATAAACAGGTGAACACAGAGTACACATAATGACGTGAGAGACGACCTTTACAAAAGGTTGTAGAGCGTCTTCACAAGCGAACGGGAAACAGTACTCGAAGAAGAAAGTCAGAGTACACACTACACATAGGTGGCAAACATCCTTAAACTAAGACAGGACAGGAAGTGAAGAACATCCTGGCAGCACTGAACACCTCGATAGCTGTTGTCTGACAAAATACTGCAGTATATACTGAACGAGAAAGGCAACACTTACACTAAAGATGCTCTTCAATTAAAAGTGAGTAACTGGATTAAAAAAAAAGAGGCAGGAAGACTCTCAGATAAGCTAATGGAAAAAAATAAGAATCTAGTTGCAGCAGTAAAGAGCATGGATTTTTTCAAGAAAGATCAGCACATTTCACAAATGAAAAATTATGCCCAATAAGCCTACTGAAAGACGATGGAAATCAGACAAGAGAATAGCAAGAGGAGAGTGCAATCCTAGACTGCAAGAAACCTTCGACACAGCAGCACATATAAAAGTCACATAAACTGACAACTGAAATGACGGGCAAAATATCGTGGATAAAGAAATACTTGAACTACAGACAACAGTCAGGGTAAAGGACGAAATATTATGATGGTCACGTATAACAACTGGTTTCCACCAAGGCTCAGTCCTTGGTCTCACTCTCTTCCTGGTAAAAGTATATGAGCTACCAGGATGGATACCCTTACGTGGCATTGTCCGTAGACGATACAGTCAATAATGACAGCCAGCCGGTGGTCTCTCACCGAGGTATTGAGAAAACGCATTCACTGTTATTCATTCAGTCGCCAGTTGCCAGAAGCATGTTAACGTCACGGCTCGGATGACCTGAACTGCAACATCCTCGCCTTACCTTGAAAAGAAGACACTGTCATCTCAGGCCTCAAGTCCGGCTAACCGGTTTTCCTGAATTCCTTCATAAATGTTACCTTGTTCATTTTCCAAACAGCACGTCGTCATAAGAATCACTTGTCTCCAATCACTGATTTAACACGCTCACACAAGCCTATTGGATGTTCAAGCTCCCTGCCCTTGAATGTTCTTTAATGTCTCCATCCAACCCTTTATGAGACGACCCCTATCCCTCCCCAGGTTTAAATACCTACCTAGCCACTCCATCCTCTATAAATGCCCAGACCATCACTCCTCCTTAGCCCTCTATATAATATTCACACAGCACATCGCCTATAAGTGCAACATCTCTTTTGCGTTCAGCTTCCTCCTTGCTACAACGTTTATAACTCTTATAACAGTGTTGGTACCACTGTACTGTGGTACATTCCTCCTTTTGCATCTTAAAACAGCATGCAATAAATTTATCCTTGATTTTCAAAGGGAAAGGCCTCAGTCAGATGACCAAAAACTCCAGTGGCTGGTCATCATATGACTAAGACCCGCTTCAGGAAACACTTGTCCTGTTTCCTGACGAATTGTACTTAACCCAACATATCGCCTCCAGGGATGAAGTTGTCTCCATAGATGCTTCAATGCACCACCCACATTTTTCCCTCAGCACTTCCTCTTTCATAGACCCATCTGCCAACAAGCCAACTTGCAAATGTCTGAGTACATTTACTTCATGTCTCCTCCCTCAAGTCTGACATTTAACCTTTCGCTGCCTAGATTTTTTTTTTTGATACTCTCATCAACCTGCTGTTCCTTATGTCGATTTTTATTTATTATGCACACCCTCTCAAATTCCTTCACTGATCTTCGCAAATTTTCTACAGAATCTCCTAAAACAATAGTCATCGGCAAAAAGCAACTGTGACAACTCCAACTTTGTATCAAATCTGTTGTTTTTTTTCAAGTCCCACACTTTTCCCCAACACCCTAGCATACACCTTAGCAATTCTCCTCTATAAAAATGTTAAACAACCATGGTGACATCACACATCCCTGTCTAAGGCCTAATTTTACAGGAAAGTAATCCTCCTTCCCTCTCACCTACATATTCTAAATTGAGCCTCATTATCCGCATAAACACAGTTTGTATTTAGTAACCTATTACTTATGCCACGTATTTCAAACGTCTACCACGTTGCTTCCCTGTCTGCTCCATAATTTGCCTTTTCTAAATCGGTAAATGCAACACAAAGTCTGTTATTCACTAATGTGCTCTAATGTAAACACTTGATCTCCACCTTTCCTATTTTACCTCTATTTTACCTTTAATTCTTCCAAAAATAACTAACATACATTGTATTTGCTATGCTCAACAGGCTTACTCTCCTAAAATTTCTACTCTTTTTTCCCTTTTTCTTTTAAACAAAGGAACAATGCATAGGCTCTGCCAATCCTTAGGTACCTTCCCTTTCATGTATATACTGAACACGCATAACTACTCCAAAACTACACCTCGGCCTGCTTTTCATATTTCTATCTTAATCTCGCTTATTTCAGCTGCTTTAACGTCTTTCAACCTACTCACTGCCTAATGCACTTCCCCATACTCACATCTGGCTCCTCTTTACTCTTAAAAGATGTTATACATCCCTTCCCAGTGAATGAAATCACTGCCTCTCTTCATCAACATTTAACAGCTTATCAATGTGTTCCCTCCATCATCTCGGCACCTCTACCTCCCTATCTAACATCCTCCTCCCTCTTTTTTTTATTTACTGCGAAATCCTACTAATCTCTCTAAAACTTTTTATTCTTAACAAAATTTGAAAAAATCTCGCTCACTTTCCCAGTGGTTTACCTTTTCCACTACCTCACTCCTCTTTTAACCTGCTATTTTTCTCCATTAACTCAGCTCTCCGTATATCACCTCTACTTTATAAATACTTCTCATATACAAACCTTTTCTCTCTTTCTACTCTCTGATCTCATCATTCAACCAATGGATCCTCTTCCCACCCACAACCACCCTCTTATGCTCACAAAATTCTGCTGCACACACTAACACTACATTCTTAAAACTACTTTATACCTGTTAGGTAAGACACATATGCAACAGTTAGGTATCTTTATTTTGAAACGTTTCGCCTACACAGTAGGCTTCTTCAGTCGAGTACAAAAAAGTTGATAGAAGCAGAAGATACTTGAAGACGATGTAATCAGTCCATCACCCTTAAAGTTTTGAGGTGGTCAGTCCCTCAGTCTGGAGAAGAGCATTGTTCCGTTGTCTGAAACAATATTGTTTCAGACAACGGAACAATGCTCTTCTCCAGACTGAGGGACTGACCACCTCAAAACTTTAAGGGTGATGGACTGATTACATCGTCTTCAAGTATCTTCTGCTTCTATCAACTTTTTTTTTTGTACTCGACTGAAGAAGCCTACTGTGTAGGCGAAACGTTTCAAAATAAAGATACCTAACTGTTGCATATGTGTCTTACCTAACAATCTGTCGGTATTTTATACCATTTTAATGTTCATACTTTATACCTCTTCAAACCCTTCCTCGTTAAATTTATTCAGTCCGACCATTTTCGCCAATAGTTGCTTATGGCTTGCCTTAATTGTCTCCTCTAATTTATTCACTTTCACTTCACACGAGCTTCGCCCAAGGTCGGGCTCTGGGAGCAGATAAACTCTAGGAACTCATCAAAGGTATGTAAACGGTTTATCATATCCACTGATGACATTCTCTTTGTACCCTTTCTTCTACTTACCCCTCACTGTAGCCACCAATAAATAATGATTTGATAAATCTATGTCCCATCTACATGATTTGATTTATATTTGTCTCCTCTACAAGCATGCATATCCTGATTTACTATTATAGTCTAACAAACTGCCATCATTACACGCTTTATTATATCTCGTGTACTAATTTATCCTCTTTTTTCTTATCATAAATATTGCCCGTTACCAAATTTGTATCAATACATAACTGGAGTGGAGGTTCCCCATTATCATTTACCCCTGGCACTCCAAACTTACATGTACAACAGATTCTCTTTAGCACGTAGATGCCAAACAACACGGCGTGTGCCGACTCATTATCCAAGTTTATGTTCAATTTCTGTCTGTATTCCAGTCTCTTTTTATTTATTGTTATTCTTACATTCTTCGAGGGAAAGAGTTAAGAGGCACGTCAGTTCCCCCGTCTCCTTATATCATGTTTATTTTTCCCCTATAATCTACTCTGTCCACAATTACTGTCGCATTTGCTTTGTCTGCTTTCGTATGGTGAAGTCCAGGATCTTTCCTTAATTCATGGTATAACTTAAGAAATCTTTGAAGACAAATGTGTGGTTGAGGTCTGAGCTTTGGTATTAAGTAATATGGCGGTTCATTCATCATTAAAGATTGATGAAAGATCTGTACAAGTTATTTCGGTTCGTTTAGTATTCATGGTAATATTCCATCGACTTGTGATGTCCTGTGTGTGTCAAGGTTCATCAAGACTCTCTTCCTCATATCTTAATATTTAATACACACACTTAGTTTGTCATTTGTTTTCTAGTAGTGAAGTTTGTTCATTTGTAAACACTGTGGAATATTTTACTGAGGTCATTGCAAACTTCCATGTCGTCTCCTTCAAGTGTTGCACCTTTTCTCAGTGTTATTACTTGGTTCATTGTTGTGTCTTCCTTGTCTTTTCTAAAGTACAATATGTCAAGAAATATATCCAGAAATTATTGCATTTCTTTTCCCCTTTGCTGCTAAGTATCATCACTACTACAACCACCTGCATCATCACTACTACAACCACCTGCATCATCACTACTACAACCACCTGAATCATCACTACTACAACCACCTGCATCATCACTACTACAATCACCTGCATCATCACTACAACAACCACCAGCACCACTACTACAACCACCAGCATCATCACTACAACCACATGCATCACTATTACCACCACTTGCATCATCACTACTACAACCACCTGCATCATCACTACAACCACCAGCATCATCACTACTACAACCACCAGCATCATCACTACTACAACCACAAGCATCATCACTACTACAACCACCAGCACCACTACTACAACCACCAGCACCACTACTACAACCACCAGCATCATCACTACAACCACATGCATCACTATTACCACCACTTGCATCATCACTACTACAACCACCTGCATCATCACTACAACCACCTGCATCATCACTACTACAGCCACAAGCATCATCACTACTACAACCACAAGCATCATCACTACTACAACCACCAGCATCATCACTACTACAACCACCAGCATCATCACTACTACAACCACCAGCATCATCACTACTACAACCACCAGCATCATCACTACAACCACCAGCATCATTACTACAACCACCAGCATCATCACTACTACAACCACCTGCATCATTACTACAACCACCTGCATCATCATTACTACAGCCACCTGCATCATTACTACAGCCACCTGCATCATCATTACTACAACCACCAGCATCATCACTACAACCACAAGCATCATCACTACTACAACCACCAGCACCACTACTACAACCACCAGCACCACTACTACAACCACCAGCATCATCACTACAACCACATGCATCACTATTACCACCACTTGCATCATCACTACTACAACCACCTGCATCATCACTACAACCACCTGCATCATCACTACTACAGCCACAAGCATCATCACTACTACAACCACAAGCATCATCACTACAACCACAAGCATCATCACTACTACAGCCACAAGCATCATCACTACTACAACCACAAGCATCATCACTACAACCACAAGCATCATCACTACTACAACCACCAGCATCATCACTACTACAACCACAAGCATCATCACTACTACAACCACCAGCATCATCACTACTACAACCACCAGCATCATCACTACAACCACCAGCATCACTACTACAACCACCAGCATCATCACTACTACAACCACCAGCATCATCACTACTACAACCACCAGCACCGCTACTACAACCACCAGCATCACTACAACCACATGCATCACTATTACCACCACCTGCATCATTACTACAACCACCTGCATCATCACTGCTACAATCACCAGCATCACTACTACAATCGCCTGCATCACTACAACAATCACCTGCATCATCACTACTACAACCACCTGCATCATCACTGCTACAACCACCTGCATCATTACTACAACCACCTGCATCATCACTACTGCAACCACCAGCATCATCACTACTGCAACCACCAGCATCATCACTACTACCACCAGCATCATCACTACTACCACCAGCATCATCACTACAACCACCAGCATCATCACTACAACCACCTGCATTACTACTACAACCACTTGCATCATCACTACAACCACCTGCATCATCACTACATCCACATGCATCACTACTAAAACCACATGCATCACTATTACAGCCACATGCATCACTAATACAACCACATGCATCACTAATACAACCACATGCATCACTACAACCACCTGCATCATCACTACAACCACCTGCATCATCACTGCTACAACCACCAGCATCACTACTACAACCACCAGCATCACTGCTACAACCACCAGCATCATCACTACTTCAACCACTTGCATCATCACTACTACAATCACCTGCATCACTACTACAACCACCAGCATCATCACTACTACAACTACCAGTATCATCACTACTACAACCTCCAGTATCATCACTACTACAACCTCCAGCATCATTACTACTACAACCTCCAGCATCATTACTACTACAACCTCCAGCATCATCACTACTACAACCTCCAGCATCATCACTACTACAACCTCCAGAATCATCACTACTACAACCACCTGCATCATCACTACTACAACTACCTGCATCATCACTACTACAACCACCTGCAGCATCAATACTACAACCACCAGCATCATCACTACTACAACTACCAGCATCATCACTACTACAACCTCTAGCATCATCACTACTACAACCTCCAGCATCATCACTACTACCACCTGGATCAAAACAACCACCAATTACTGGGAGCGCTTGAGGTTCCTAAACCTGTATTCCCTGGAACGCAGGAGGGAGAGATACATGATTATATACACCTGGAAAATCCTAGAGGGACTAGTACCGAACTTGCACACGAAAATCACTCACTACGAAAGCAAAAGACTTGGCAGACGATGCACCATCCCCCCAATGAAAAGCAGGGGTGTCACTAGCACGTTAAGAGACCATACAATAAGTGTCAGGGGCTCGAGACTGTTCAACTGCCTCCCAGCATACATAAGGGGGATTACCAACAGACCCCTGGCAGTCTTCAAGCTGGCACTGGACAAGCACCTAAAGTCAGTTCCTGACCAGCCGGGCTGTGGCTCGTACGTTGGTTTGCGTGCAGCCAGCAGCAACAGCCTGGTTGATCAGGCTCTGATCCACCAGGAGGCCTGGTCACAGACCGGGCCGCGGGGGCGTTAACCCCCGGAACTCTCTCCAGGTAAACCAGCATCACTACTACAACCACCAGCATCATCACTACAGCCACCAGCATCATCACTACTACAACCACTTTCAAAAACCATCATTACTTCCTCCACAATTATCGCTTCTGCTTACTCCACTATTATCACATTTTATTTTCCACCAGCATCATAGCTCCATGTTTTTAAATATTTTTTACTCTATTCTCTAACATCACAATGATCAGTGCTTCATGTTTTTTAATTATCTCTGCTCCATCCTTCATTAGTGCAAAACTCCACTATCATCTAGCCTCAGTCCTGGATTTATCATCACTACTCCATCTTCCATTACTTCATTAACCACCTCAACATTCCTATCTCTCTCATCACTTTACTAATGTCCATTATCATCACTTCACCATTGTTGCTATTTTTGTATACATTTTCACGACTACACACTACACTACACTTCAGAATGCATTACACACTACACTACGCTTCAGTATACATTACACAATGCACCAAATCACAGAGTAAAACACAGCGCATCGATACACAGTCCACTTAAGCAGCGCTTAAGAATTGCTTTTAAGCGCTAAACCAAGATAGACTATTAAGCACAAGATGTGGTGGAAGATGGAGCCTCCGACTGTTTAGTGCGAGATACACAACTTTCCATGTGTAAATATTTCCAAATTAACTAAAATTTAAACAATATCCTATACACAGATATCGCAGCAGGACTACTATACTGTAAGATAGCACACTGGAAACATACACATATGCAGTTTAATGTGATTCTTTATTGACGTTTCGCCCACACAGTGGGCTTTTTCAAGTCACAAACAGATCTACCTGGGGTGGAAGGTACGTGAGTATTTAGTCAGGTTCAGAATGTCGAGGTCAGGTGGAGAATGCTGCATCTGATGATCTACCGGGTGGGGTTATAGTCTAAAATCTTGGGTAGCTTGGAAGGGGTATTAGATAAGTTGTGAGCAGACGTTCTGCAGTGTTCTATGTTCTTATGTGGGATAGCGATGAAGAAGTTTCTTGGCAAGTGGTTCAGCTATGTTATATTATTATTATTATAATCAAGGGGAAGCGCTAAACCCGTAGGACTATACAGCGCCTGGGGAGGAATGTGGAAGGCATTCAGGCTTAATTCGGGGAACTGGAGCACAGATCTAATTCCCTAAACCAAGAGCCCCTCACCAACATCAAGGAACCTTCCCTGAGGGGAGCTATATTATAGAAGCCATTGTTCTGGTTGAAATTGTTGGTAATAGAGATAGGCTATGATTCCAGGATTCTTCAGTATTGAGTGTTGTCTTCTGTGGCGATAAGTCTTGAGTTTCTGTAAATTAAATGGTTGTGTGAATTACGTCGTTGTACACAGGCATTCCTTGTATCGTCAGTCCTGCTTGCGTATTGGTGTTCTGAAATACGTGTTTGGAGGTCTCTTGATGTTTCGCCCACGTATAATTTGTTGCAGTCATTACAAGGGATTATGTATACCCCTGCAGAGGATGGAAGCTTGTCCTGTCTACTACTGGTGATGTCCTTGATGGTCGTGGTTGTGGAGGTAGATACTTGGAATGATGTATTGGAAAAGATGTTGGAAACATGTTTGGCAATGGAGTTGGTGGGGAGGAATATGTATCTCTTCTCGGCAGTCTTCTCTGGGTGTGGTGAAGATGTTTGATGCCCGCCGTCTGCAGTCTCTGATGAAGTGACGAGGATAGCGGAGTTTAGAAAATACTTGTTCAATTATAGTGCATTCTTCCTCAAGGAACTCATTACTGCAGATTCTGAGTGCATGCAGGAAGAAGCCTATAATTACACCACGTTTAGTTTTGGTGTCGTGGTGAGAGTAGAAGTGAAGAAGATTGTTTTGGCTTCTATAACATAGCTGAACCACTTGCCAAGAAACTTCTTCATCGCTATCCCACATAAGAACATAGAACACTGCAGAAGGTCTGGTCACAACTTATCAAATACCCCTTCCAAGCTACCCAAGATTTTAGACTCTAACCCCACCCGGTAGATCATCAGATGCAGCATTCTCCACCTGACCTCAACATTCTGAACCTGACTATAAATACTCACGTACCTTCCACCCCAGGTGGATCTGTTTGTGACTTGAAAAAGCCCAGTGTGGGCGAAACGTTGTCAATAAAGGATCACATTAAACTGCATATGTGTTTGTTTCCATTGTGTCGGTATTTTATACCATTTATTTTCAAGATAGCATACTATTGAAACTAAACAAAATACCTTAAATGTGGGGTCCGCTAGGCGGTGTCCTGAAGACCCCACATTACTTAATTTAAAATATAATGCCTTAAAGGTGGGGTCCACTCGGTGGTGTCCTGAAGGCCCCCCACGCTGCCTGCTGTGAGAATGAAGGGGAGAGTTGGGGGTCCACTCGGCAGTGTCCTAAAGGCCCCCACACTGCCTACCGTGAGAATGAGGGGGAGAGCTGGGGGTCCACTCGGCGGTGTCCTGAAGGCCCCAACGCTGCCTACCGTGAGAATGAAGGGGAGTTGGGGGTCCACTCGGCGGTGCCCTGAAGGCTCCCACGCTGCCTACTGTGAGAATGAAGGGGAGTTGGGGGTCCACTCGGCAGAGTCCTGAAGACCCCCACACTGCCTACTGTGAGAATGAAGGTGAGCTGAGGGTCCACTCGGCGGAGTCCTGAAGCCCCCCACGCTGCCTACTGTGAGAATGAAGGGGAGTTGGGGGTCCACTCAGCGGAGTCCTGAAGGCCCCCCACGCTGCCTACTGTGAGAATAAAGGGGAGTTGGGGGTCCACTCGGCGGTGTCCTGAAGGCTCCCATGCTGCCTACTGTGAGAATGAAGGGGAGTTAGGGGTCCACTCAGCAGTCCTGAAGGCCCCCACACTGCCTACTGTGAGGTGAGCCGAGGGTCCACTCGGCGGAGTCCTGAAGCCCCCCACGCTGCCTACTGTGAGAATGAAGGGGAATTGGGGGTCGACTCGGCGGAGTCCTGAAGGCTCCACGCTGCCTACTGTGAGAATGAAGGAGTTGGGGGTCCACTCGGCAGAGTCCTGAAGGGCCCCACGCTGCCTACCGTGAGAATGAAGGGGAGAGTTGGGGGTCCACTTGGCGGTGTCCTCAAGGCCCCCACGCTGCCTACTGTGAGAATGAAGGGGAGTTGGGGGTCCACTCGGCAGAGTCCTTAAGGCCCCGGCACTGCCTACTGTGAGAATGAAGGGGAGTTGGGGTTCACTCGGCAGAGTCCTGAAGGCCCCCACGCTGCCTACTGTGAGAATGAAGGGGAGTTGGGGTTCACTTGGTGGAGTCCTGAAGGCCCCCACGCTGCCTACTGTGAAAATGAAGGCGAGTTGGGGGTTCACTTGGTGGAGTCCTGAAGGCCCCCATGCTGCCTACTGTGAGAATGAAGGGGAGTTGGGGTTCACTTGGTGGAGTCCTGAAGGCCCCCACGCTGCCTACTGTGAGAATGAAGGCGAGTTGGGGGTTCACTTGGTGGAGTCCTGAAGGCCCCCACGCTGCCTACTGTGAGAATGAAGGGGAGAGTTGGGGGTCCACTTGGCGGTGTCCTCAAGGCCCCCACGCTGCCTACTGTGAGAATGAAGGAATTGGGGGTCCACTCGGCGGAGTCCTGAAGGCCCCCATGCTGCCTACTGTGAGAATGAAGGGGAGTTGGGGTTCACTTGGTGGAGTCCTGAAGGCCCCCACGCTGCCTACTGTGAAAATGAAGGCGAGTTGGGGGTTCACTTGGTGGAGTCCTGAAGGCCCCCACGCTGCCTACTGTGAGAATGAAGGGGAGAGTTGGGGGTCCACTTGGCAGTGCCCTCAAAGCCCCCACTCTGCCTACTGTGAGAATGAAGGGGAGAGTTGGGGGTCCACTTGGCGGTTTCCTCAAGGCCCCCACCCTGCCTGCTTTGAGAATGAAGAAGTTGGGGATCCACTCGGCAGAGTCCTGAAGGCCCCCACGCTGCCTACTGTGAGAATGAAAGTGAGTTGGGGGTTCACTCGGCAGAGTCCTGAAGGCCCCCACGCTGCCTACTGTGAGAATGAAGGGGAGTTGGGGTTCACTCGGCGGAGTCCTGAAGGCCTCCACACTGCCTACTGTGAGAATGAAGGGGAGTTGGGGTTCACTTGGTGGAGTCCTGAAGGCCCCCACGCTGCCTACTGTGAAAATGAAGGCGAGTTGGGGTCCACTTGGCGGTGTCCTTAAGGCCCCCACGCTGCCTACTGTGAGAATGAAGGAGTTGGGGGTCCACTCGGCGGAGTCCTGAAGGCCCCCACACTGCATACTGTGAGAATGAAGGGGAGTTGGGGGTCCACTTGGCAGAGTGCTTAAGGCCCCGGCACTGCCTACTGTGAGAATGAAGGGGAGTTGGGGTTCACTTGGCAGAGTCCTGAAGGCCCCCACGCTGCCTGCTGTGAGAATGAAGGTGAGTTAGGGGTCCACTCGGCGGAGTCCTGAAGGCCCCCACGCTGCCTACTGTGAGAATGAAGGCGAGTTGGGGTTCACTCGGTGGAGTCCTGAAGGCCCCCACGCTGCCTACTGTGAAAATGAAGGCGAGTTGGGGGTTCACTCGGTGGAGTCCTGAAGGCCCCCACGCTGCCTACTGTGAGAATGAAGGGGAGAGTTGGGGGTCCACTTGGCAGTGCCCTCAAAGCCCCCACTCTGCCTACTGTGAGAATGAAGGGGAGAGTTGGGGGTCCACTTGGCGGTTTCCTCAAGGCCCCCACCCTGCCTGCTTTGAGAATGAAGAAGTTGGGGATCCACTCGGCGGAGTCCTGAAGGCCCCCACCCTGCCTGCTTTGAGAATGAAGAAGTTGGGGATCCACTCGGCGGAGTCCTGAAGGCCCCCACGCTGCCTACTGTGAGAATGAAAGTGAGTTGGGGGTTCACTCGGCAGAGTCCTGAAGGCCCCCACGCTGCCTACTGTGAGAATGAAGGGGAGTTGGGGTTCACTCGGCGGAGTCCTGAAGGCCTCCACACTGCCTACTGTGAGAATGAAGGGGAGTTGGGGTTCACTTGGTGGAGTCCTGAAGGCCCCCACGCTGCCTACTGTGAAAATGAAGGCGAGTTGGGGTCCACTTGGCGGTGTCCTTAAGGCCCCCACGCTGCCTACTGTGAGAATGAAGGAGTTGGGGGTCCACTCGGCGGAGTCCTGAAGGCCCCCACACTGCATACTGTGAGAATGAAGGGGAGTTGGGGGTCCACTTGGCAGAGTGCTTAAGGCCCCGGCACTGCCTACTGTGAGAATGAAGGGGAGTTGGGGTACACTTGGCAGAGTCCTGAAGGCCCCCACGCTGCCTGCTGTGAGAATGAAGGTGAGTTAGGGGTCCACTCGGCGGAGTCCTGAAGGCCCCCACGCTGCCTACTGTGAGAATGAAGGCGAGTTGGGGGTTCACTCGGCGGAGTCCTAAAGGCCCCCACGCTGCCTACTGTGAGAATGAAGGGGAGTTGGGGTTCACTCGGTGGAGTCCTGAAGGCCCCCACGCTGCCTACTGTGAAAATGAAGGCGAGTTGGGGGTTCACTCGGTGGAGTCCTGAAGGCCCCCACGCTGCCTACTGTGAGAATGAAGGGGAGAGTTGGGGGTCCACTTGGCAGTGCCCTCAAAGCCCCCACGCTGCCTACTGTGAGAATAAAGGGGAGAGTTGGGGGTCCACTTGGCGGTGTCCTCAAGGCCCCCACGCTGCCTTCTTTGAGAATGAAGGAGTTGGGGATCCACTCGGCGGAGTCCTGAAGGCCCCCACGCTGCCTACTGTGAGAATGAAAGTGAGTTGGGGGTTCACTCGGCAGAGTCCTGAAGGCCCCCACGCTGCCTACTGTGAGAATGAAGGGGAGTTGGGGTTCACTCGGCGGAGTCCTGAAGGCCTCCACACTGCCTACTGTGAGAATGAAGGGGAGTTGGGGGTCCACTCAGCGGAGTCCTGAAAGCCCCGACACGGCTTACTGTGAGAATGAAGGGGAGTGTGGGGTCCACTCAGCGGAGTGCTGAAGGCCCCCACGCTGCCTACTGTGAGAATGAAGGGGAGTTGGGGGTCCACTCACTGGAGTCCAGAAGGCCCCCAATCTGCCTACTGTGAGAATGAAGGGGAGTTGGGGTCCACTCTGCGGTGTCCTGAAGGCCCCCAATCTGCCTACTGTGAAAATGAAGGGGAGTTGGGGGTCCACTCGGCGGAGTCCTGAAAGCCCCGACGCTGCCTATTGTGAGAATGAAGGGGAGTTGGGGGTCCACTCGGCGGAGTCCTGAAATATCACACGCTGCCTACTGTGAGAATGAAGGGGAGTTGGGGGTCCACTCGGCAGTGTTCTGAAGGCCCCCAAGCTGCCTACTGTGAGAACGAAAAGGAGTTGGGGGTCCACTCAGCGGAGTCCTGAAGGCCCCCATGCTGCCTACCATGAGAAAGAAGGGCAGTTGGGGGTCCACTTGGCGGAGTTTTAAAGGCCCCCATGCTGACCACCGTGAGAATGAAGGGGAGAGTTGAGGGTCCACTCGGCGGTGTCCTGAAGGCCCCCATGCTGCCTACCGTGAGAAAGAAGGGCAGTTGGGGGTCCACTCGGCGGTGTCCTGAAGGCCCCAAAGTTGCCTACCGTGAGAATGAAGGGGAGAGTTGGGGGACCACTCGGCAGAGTCCTGAAGGCCCCCATGCTGCCTACCGTGAGAATGACGGGAAGAGTTGGGGGTCCGCTCGGTGGTGTCCTGACAGCCCCCCACTCTGCATACCGTGAGAATGCCAGGAAGAGTTGGGGGTCCACTCAGTGGTGTTCTGAAGGCCCCCCCTAGACTTCCTGATGGAGGCGTTTAGGAGTAGGACCAGAGTTGGTCTGACGTGAAATGGGCTGGCGATTCGAAAATTGTCGTACTGTAGAGGGAGAGGCCGGAAGCATAGTCAAAGGAGAGCGGAGGTCAGACAAATCGAAGGAGTCGGTGGAAGCCCCAGTACCTGAAGTGGGTGAGGAAACAGCACCAGCAAGAGGTACAGGGGCATCAGGAGTGTCCGAAGAGTGGTCAAAAAACAAGGCAGGTCAGAATGGGGTGCGGTATCAAGAAGGGGCCCGGGGGTAGTAGGTTCATGGACTGGGTTCTCCATGGTTAGGGTACTCCTTTGCTTTTTGTTTTTAAGAAAAAAAAAGAAAATAATAATAAAAGAAAATAAAAAAGGGGGGAGCGGGGAGGAATAGGTCCCAGGAGGAGGACCTCAGCACCGCTAGTAGCGCAGATGCAGCATGGAACCCGTGCCATACCCTACCCTTCATGCCAGTAAACCGGCAATCCGTGATAGCAACCTTACATCTGCCGAGCTACCTCAGTGGACAAAAGAGAGGACGGCTGGATATCCGCCACAAAGCATACTTCCTTCAGCCACCATCCCCGGAATCCGAAAGGTGGCTTCCAAAGATACACCCGTTGCCCGAAAGACACCCAAAGCCACACTCTGGGATACCGGAGAGGGATCGGGACATCCCCAGGCGATCCAGATTCCACGGCAAACTACGCCACCACCAAGAACCTCAACGGAATGGGATGGACCCAAGTACCCTTTCCCCTACCTAGGAACTAGCGCACCTGTGGGAGAAATCCCAAAGGCCAAAAAGAGGAATTAACAATAGAGAAAACGAGGAGAGCAATACTGAAAATAAGGCTCTAATAGGGTTCTTGTAAATGATATACGTATAAATGAAATATTTAATTTTAGAAGTGGCTTTTTATATGTTAAAATTAACTAACTTGGTAGAATGTTTCATTATGAATTTAAAAAAATGTGGAATGGCTAAGGAATGTAAGCATTGGAGGTACGATGGCAAAGAAGAAATACCATTATAGTAAGTGTTTTAAAGGGAAAATAAGCTATATACGTATATGAATGAAATGACACTAAAATATGAGAAATCATACATCTATACATCAATAACAACACTGCACTAGCCAAGGAATCGAACCTATGCTGTTTTGGTGTACACCAGAAGTGTTTACTGGGGAATATTAAAATGGTATTCAGTACTGACAGTTCGATAAGTAAGACACATGTGCAACAGTTAAGCATCTTTATTCCGATACGTTTCGCCTTCACAGTAGGCTTCTTCAGACTAGCACAGAAGAGTTAGCAGAATCAGTAGAGATGTGAAGACGACGTAATTAGTCAATCACCTTTGAAGACGTGGTTTTGAAGTGGTTAGTCCCTCAGCCTGAAGAAGAGTTGTTCCATAGTCTGAAACAATGTGAAGTTAAAACAAAAGTGGGGATGACAGCTAATAATATTTCCCTGTCATATCATGGTAAGTGAAAAACGCATGACGCTTTAGACCACTAGACCAATTGTGTGGTCTAGTGGTCTAAAGCATCATGCATTTTCACTCACCATAAGATGGGCCAAAACAGCAAGGGTTTGACTCCTTGACTAGTGCAGTGTTGTTACTGATCAATACCACTCATTTTGTGGGTACAATAATATACATATATATATACATGTATATACATGTACATACATGAATTGAAAGCAAAGCAAAATGTGGGAGACAAGTGAGGAAAAAGTGGTGAAGACAATATTAGCCACCTAGAAAGAAAAAAATGGGTGTAGAGCTATAAGAGAAGAAAGGTTCCTGTGAGGTTTGAAAAGCTAAGGAAGAAGCTGAAAAAATGTTTGAATAGAGTGGCTTGGAAAGTTTGGGAGCTACCCCTTTAATAGTTTCCTACTGACAGCAAGAAACAGAGATATGAATGGCTAGATAAGTATCTATAAACCTATATAATGAACCAGTCATTTCTAAAACTGAGACCTTGTACTAGCATTAAGGGAAAAAAGTTTGTAAACAATTATGCTTGAATGAATACAAAAAAAAAAAAAGTATTTATTGCATAGCGTTATCTTAAGGTACATCCAAACAAATGAAAACACATTCTTCTTAAAAACTCATCATTAAGACATGCATATTCATAGAGGTATTCATAAAGATTACATTGCATCCTTTCTGGTAATCACATTTGTAATTTATAGTAACATAAACAAGCTCTTTATGACCCCTATGAGTTTAATACTGTCTCCATGTATATAGTAACAATAAAAAGATTCACATACAAATACAAACATTTTATCTCAGCCACTGAGGATTCGAACCCACACTACCCATACCAAACCCAGGCTCAAGAAAACATGTTAGTAATACCATACCCAGACTAGGCATTTAGAGTGTGGGCTCCAATCCCTCATGCAAGTCAAGTTCAAATTTTTGTTTGTATTTCATTCATGGTTACAAAGTTATAGCATTTGGAATCTCTCACGAGGCTGGCATAATGTACTGGACAAGTTGAAATTAGCTTCGATAGATCAAACAGACCACATGAGTTCCCAAGTTTAGAATACCATGTGTAGGGAATCACTGGCAGAGTGGCTAGAGGCATTATATAATGAACAGATGCCACCAACATATAAAGGAACTTAAGACTTCACTGTACATTATGCCAATACAAATACAAACTACATTAAATGAGACAAGAAAGCATATACAAATTAATAAAGGAACTTCAGAGATCACTGTTATCATGCCAATGAAAACACAAAGTACATTAAACTGGAAAAAAAAAGCACACAAATTATACTGAGATATGACTAGGTTAATGGTTAATATTTGATTTTTTGAGCAGGGAAAATAAATATTTTTCACCTCCTGGCATAAGGTAGCTTAACTTTCTTAAACTCTAATAGTCAGTGGCATGTAATAAAACAAAATGCTAGGGTAAGCAAATATCACTTTCAGTCTTTTGATGAGAAACTTTGCTGCAAAATTCTGGCTTGCTCTAAAGATTGTGCAATAATTTGTTTTCAGCTGATAGAAGGGCAAAGCCATTGCAATCTGGTCTGACCCTTAGAATTTCAGGACAAAAGAATAAAGTTACAATACGTATCATTGCTGGAGCAATTCACCAAAAAATGTGACTGGACAGTGATCCAGGGCAGACCAAAATGTCATCATAGGATTCCTCTCCTAAGTGCAGATTTTTAGCAAATTCAGGAGTATGTTTTAATTTATTTCAAAGCATAGAAGCTATGCTCTACAAAAGCAGTCTTTGCTGGAACTATTAATTCACCAAGGCTACCCTACCTACTTCACTGTACACCTTTTTCAAAGTAACTTTATAAAACTCAAACCCACATAATAACTGTGTGTAAAAACTTTAAGACTCTTAATGAATTCCAATTTTCAAATCTGATATTAGCTTGGTTAAATATCATATCATATATATATATTTCTGTAATGTTGCTGGCAGTGATATACAGAGGAGTGGTAGAATGGGCACAGTGGTAGGTAGTAGTAGTACTGAGAGAGGGACAAGCTAGAGCTGTCCCTCCCTCAAGAGGGAGGGACAGATCAAATTCTTTTTAAGTGATGACAAATATTGTCGAGTAGAAGTTCTATCATTAGAAAATCTTTCAAGTTAGATTGATCTGAATCATCCTACTTACATAATTTTGGGAAAATTGCGTTAATCTAATTTTAATTAATAATTTTCATATTACATCTGGCAGTGGTACAGTATATCATTTTATCCAGCAAGAGGAAGGATGATGATACTGCAGATCCAATGTTACATATACCAAGAATTAATTTTCAACTATCAAAAACTGCCTAACAAGTTTCAAAAGTCTCGACTCATTTTACACCAAGTTTAAATCAAAGAAACAAAGATGCACACTGCTATATACGAGTAAATATTGTTAATGCGAATAAATGTGGTAATTCAGAATGGAAGAATTTTTATCTGGGGAGCAATGCTTACCCTGCACACCACTGCTAACAGTACTAGGAAGCAGCAATTTCACAACTGAAAATGCTTACACATTTTTGCCCTTTATTTACAAAGTTTCACAACTTCTATACAGTGGACCCTCGACTAACGATGGCATTGTCTAACATTAAATCCGACTAGCGATACATTTTAACACAAAATTTTGCCTCGACTAGCGCTAAAAAACTCGACCAACACGATTCGTTCCGTTCGAGACGCGTCCACTTTTTGCCTGAGCGCACCTGACTTGTCCCGTGGGTGCCAGTGTTTACAAGCCAGCCAGCCACTGCGGTCCCATCCAAACATACAATTGGAACATTTCATATCACAGCGTTTTTAGTGATTACACCTGCAAAATAAGTCACCATGGGCCCCAAGAAAGCTTCTAGTGCCAACCCTACAGCAAAAAGGGTGAGAATTACTATGGATATGATGAAAGAGATTAAGGAAATGTGTGCAATGTGGGTTGAAGTGCAAACCTTTATGGATGAAAATCACCCTCACACAGCTATTGCAAGCCGTACTGGTGACTATTACAATGACAATGTTGTGAACCACTCTAGACAAATAATAAAGGAATGGGAGGTACAGGCCTCTATGGACAGATATGTTGTGCGACAGAGGTCCAGTGACTCTCAAGCTGGTCCTAGTGGCATTAAAAGAAGAAGGGAAGTAACCCCAGAAAAGGACTTGACACCAAGTCCTAATGGCAGGGGATTCCCCTTCTAAACACTAACACCATCCACACTCTCCCCTCCTCCCATCCCATCAATCATCACCAGATCTTCAATAAAGGTGTCATGTAATTGTACATGTATTCTTCAGTTTGTGTATTAAAATTAATATTTCATGTGGTAAAAATTTTTTTTTTCAGTACTTTGGGGTGTCTTGCACGGATTAATTTGATTTCCATTATTTCTTAGGGGGAAAATTAACTCGACTAACGATAATTTCGACTAACGATGAGCTCTCAGGAACGGATTAATATCGTTGGTCGAGGGTCCACTGTAATTAAAAAACTGTTACCAATACTATGCAGACCTAGTAATGTCATTAGAGATATAAGCTAGTTTCATGTTGCTGATGGGAAGCAGACTGAAGATCTCCACAACGCCTTGCCTTTTGTAAACAGAGTCCAGAGGCTGAAAGAGAGGCGGAGGCCGGCCCACGACGTTTTCTGTCTTCTCCGCAATCCCCACTATTCAAAGTTAACCTGACCTGGTCATTCACAATCTGATCACTGTGTTGTGGTGTGATCATGTGACTGGTATCAACTGTATTCTCAGCAGGACAGATGTGTACATTATGAGAGTTTTCAATGACAGGCCCAGTAGCTACTTCTACACCTCGACGGTGGGACTCGCTACCTACAAGTTATAAAGCCTTTTAATGAGTGAAAAGTACTAAGTATCTTATTTAATCTTGACTCCATCTAGCTATGATCTAATATATAATTCATGCATCAAGCTACTGTATGCAATGTAAAAAATATATGAAAGCAAGGATGACAAGAAAGTTATTACCTTCTTAAAGTTACAATGAATTATTGCTACAATTAGAGAGCATTACCCATGTCCTTGTGTTTCTCCATAAACTATATCACAAATTTAAGTGAGGAACATTACATTCGGCAATTAATCACGTCTAACCTAGAGAACCTGAGAGAGAGTTGTTGGATGATCGGGATGAGGGTCTTGTGAATGATGAAGAGCGACTGTCCTTGTTGGAACGTGCAGAGCTACTTCGTTCAACTTCGCTTTCATTATTTCTTCCATTTTCCAATTTTTCCACCTGAAAAAATAGAAATTATGATCATTGTTCTGAGGACTGGAACTAGTTTAGAGACAAATTACTGGTGTCCGTTACTTTATGGAAAGGATGCATTCCAGACCTATGACAGCTATACTATCCTCAATCAGGCCATCAACTCTTCATTCTGCAAAAGTGTCGTCTTGAATATGTTTGGCAAACCACACTAATTGCATACAGAATTAACAACAGAGAATTCTCATCTGAACTGTCATATCTGCACACCACTACAAAAATGGTGATATGTGAATGATGATGAAAGTGTTAAATGATAGTGAAAGTGCTTCTTTTTTGGGTCACCCTGCCTCAGTGGGAGACAGCCAGTGTGTTGAAAACAAATTATTACTTATTAGTTAGGCCTACATTGGAAATACTGTAAATAAATGCAAGGAAAACTAATTTCTAGGAAAGGATAGTGAGCATTTTCAGAGAATCTATTTAAAAATAATTATTTCAGTCTTCAGCATACTGTGAATTACTGTTTAAACAAAAATAGGCACAGAAATAGCATGATAGATACAATAGGTTTTTCTCCTTTTTCTAAATAGCTCTTGTTCTTCTTTATTTCTTTCAACTGTCCATGGGGAAGTGGAAAAGAATCTTTCCTCCGTAAGCCATGCGTGTCGTATGAGGCGACTAAAATGCCGGGAGCAATGAGTTAGTAACCCCTTCTCCTGTAAACATTTACTCAAAAAGAGAAGAAGAAAAACTTTATAAAACTGGGATGCTTAAACGTGCGTGGATGTAGTGCGGATGACAAGAAACAGATGATTGCTGATGTTATGAATGAAAAGAAGTTGGATGTCCTGGCCCTAAGCGAAACAAATCTGAAGGGGGTAGGGGAGTTTCGGTGGGGGGAAATAAATGGGATTAAATCTGGGGTATCTGAGAGAGTTAGAGCTAAGGAAGGGGTAGCAATAATGTTGAAGGATCAGTTATGGAAGGAGAAAAGAGAATATGAATGTGTAAATTCAAGGATTATGTAGATTAAAGTAAAGGTTGGATGCAAAAAGTGGGTCATAATAAGTGTGTATGCACCTGGAGAAGAGTGGAATGTAAAGGAGAGAGATTTTGGGAGATGTTAAGTGAATGTATAGGAACCTTTGAACCAAGTGAGAGAGTAATTGTGGTAGGGGACCTGAATGCTAAAGTAGGAGAAACTTTTAGAGTGGGTGTGGTAGGTAAGTTTGGGGTGCCAGGTGTAAATGATAATGGGAGCCCTTTGATTGAACTTTGTATAGAAAGGGGTTTAGTTATAGGTAATACACATTTTAAGAAAAAGAGGATAAATAAGTATACAGGATATGATGTAGGGCAAAATGACAGTAGTTCGTTGGATTATGTATTGGTAGATAAGACTGTTGAGTAGAGTTCAGGATGTACATGTTTATAGAGGGGTCACAGATATATCAGATCACTTTTTAGTTGTAGCTACACTGAGAGTAAAAGGTAGATGGGATACAAGGCGAATAGAAGCATCAGGGAAGAGAGAGGTGAAGGTTTATAAACTAAAAGAGGAGGCAGTTAGGGTAAGATATAAACAGCTATTGGAGGATAGATGGGCTAATGAGAGTATAGGCAATGGGGTCGAAGAGGTATGGGGTAGGTTTAAAAATGTAGTGTTAGAGTGTTCAGCAGAAGTTTGTGGTTACAGGAAAGTGGGTGTGGGAGGGAAGAGGAGCGATTGGTGGAATGATGATATAAAGAGAGTAGTAAGGGAGAAAAAGTTAGCATATGAGAAGTTTTTACAAAGTAGAAGTGATGCAAGGAGGGAAGAGTATATGGAGAAAGAGAGGTTAAGAGAGTGGTGAAGCAATGTAAAAAGAGAGCAAAGGAGAGAGTGGGTGAGATGTTATCAACAAATTTTGTTGAAAAAAAGAAAAAGTTTTGAAGTGAGATTAACAAGTTAATGAAGCCTAGAGAACAAATGGATTTGTCAGTTAAAAATAGGAGAGGAGAGTTATTAAATGGAGAGTTACAGGTATCGGGAAGATGGAGGGAATATTTTGAAGAATTGTTAAATGTTGATGAAGATAGGGAAGCTGTGATTTTGTGTATAGGGCAAGGAGGAATAACATCTTGTAGGAGTGAGGAAGAGCCAGTTGTGAGTGTGAGGGAAGTTCGTGAGGCAGTAGGCAAAATGAAAGGGGGTAAGGCAGCTGGGATTGATGGGATGAAGATAGAAATGATAAAAGCAGGTGGGGATATAGTTTTGGAGTGGTTGGTGCTATTATTTAAATAAATGTATGGAAGAGGGTAAGGTACCTAGGGATTGGCAGAGAGCATGCATAGTTCCTTTGTATAAAGGCAAAGGGGATAAAAGAGAGTGCAAAAACTATACGGGGATAAGTCTGTTGAGTATACTACCTGGTAAAGTGTATGGTAGAGTTATTATTGAAAGAATTAAGAGTAAGACTGAGAATAGGATAGCAGATGAACAAGGAGGCTTTATGAAAGGTAGGGGGGTGTGTGGACCAGGTGTTTACAGTGAAACATATAAGTGAACAGTATTTAGATAAGGCTAATGAGGGTTTTGTGGCATTTATGGATTTGGAAAAGGCATATGATACGGTGGGTAGGGGTGCAATGTGGCAGATGTTGCAGGTGTATGGTACAGGAGGTAGGTTACTGAAAGCAGTGAAGAGTTTTTACGAGGATAGTGAGGCTCAAGTTAGAGTATGTTGGAAAGAGGGAGATTATTTCCCAGTAAAAGTAGGCCTTAGACAAGGATGTGTGATGTCACCGTGGTTGTTTAATATATTTGTAGATGGGGTTGTAAGAGAAGTAAATGTGAGGGTCTTGGCAAGAGGCGTGGAGTTAAAAGATAAAGACTCACACATAAAGTGGGAGTTGTCACAGTTGCTCTTTGCTCATGACACTGTGCTCTTGGGAGATTCTGAAGAGAAGTTGCAGAGGTTGGTGGATGAATTTGGTAGGGTATGTAAAAGAAGAAAATTAAAAGTGAATACAGGAAAGAGTAAGGTTATGAGGATAACAAAAAGATTAGGTGATGAAAGATTGGATATCAGATTGGAGGGAGAGAGTATGGAGGAGGTGAATGTATTCAGATATTTGGGAGTGGACCTGTCAGCGGATGGGTCTATGAAAGATGAGGTAAATCATAGTATTGATGAGGGAAAAAGGGTGAGCGGTTCACTTAAGAGTCTGTGGAGACAAAGAACTTTGTCCTTGGAGGCAAAGAGGGGAATGTATGAGAGTATAGTTTTACCAACGCTCTTATATGGGTGTGAAGCATGGGTGATGAATGTTGCAGCAAGAAGGCTGGAGGCAGTGGAGATGTCATGTCTGAGGGCAATGTGTGGTGTAAATGTAATGCAGAGAATTCGTAGTTTGGAAGTTAAGAGGAGGTGCGGGATTGCCAAAACTGTTGTCCAGAGGGCTGAGGAAGGGTTGTTGAGGTGGTTCGGACATGTAGAGAGAATGGAGCGAAACAGAATGACTTCAAGAGTGTATCAGTCTGTAGTGGAAGGAAGGCGGGGTAGGGGTCGGCCTAGGAAAGGTTGGATGGAGGGGGTAAAGGAGGTTTTGTGTGCGAGGGGCTTGGACTTCCAGCGGGCATGCGTGAGCATGTTTGATAGTGAACTGAGACAAATGGTTTTTAATTCTTGACATGCTGTTGGAGTGTGAGCAAAGTAACATTTATGAAGGGATTCAGGGAAACTGGCAGGCCAGACTTGAGTCCTGGAGATGGGAAGTACAGTGTCTGCACTTTGAAGGAGGGGTGTTAATGTTGCGGTTTAAAAACTGTAGTGTAAAGCACCCTTCTGGCAAGACAGTGATGGAGTGAATGATCGTGAAAGTTTTTCTTTTTTGGGCCACCCTGCCTTGGTGGGAATCAGCCAGTGTGTTAACAAAAAATAATAATAATAATATAAAGTGCTACCTCGAGTTTTGAACAGTTCCCAACTCGAACAATTATGTAAGTGTATTTTTTAAAGTGCTTTTATGAGTGTAATTTTGGGGGTCTGAAACGGACTAATCTAATGTACATTATCTCTTATGGGAACAAATTCGTTCAGTAACGGCATTCGAACAGCCTTCTGGAACGAATTATGACAAACTCGAGATACCACTATATCTCATTTTGGTTACATGCCAGTATCCTTGTACCATACGTGAAAGTGGTCAGCAATGACTGGACTAATAGAGCTGTAGCCTGCTCTGTTTTTGTGAAAATTTCCTTACACCTTACTGAGGTCTATGTACACGTAATCATATTCTTCATCATGGTCTATTTCCCTATAAACCTTAGAATTTGGGTACTTGTGACTCAGCTGATACCAGGATCTGTTTGCACAGTGAAGGACCTGGGTTTGATCTCCAGATGAGTTGAAATGTTAGGCATGTTTCTGTACACCTACTGTCCTTGTTCACCTAGCAATAAGTAGGTACCCTGGTGTTAACAGACTGGTGTGGGTCACATCCTGGGGGAGAGGATTAAAGGACCCCAACAGAAATAAGTCAGTCTGATGACATGAGTTTATTGGACTATCCTGAGTTACTAACCCTCCATGTTAAGAAGTCAAACAAAATCTTTTATCCTACAATTGATGCAAGTGTGATAGGGCCTCGGTTTCAGATTATAGCCCAATCTCCCACCTGGTAAATGGGCATCACATTTGTCATTTTTCACTTATCCATTATGATACCAGTTTTCATCGATCTGTTGATAAGACTAGCTAATGTTCAGCAAAGATTCCCTTGCAAACAGCTTTTCAGGGCCCAGTTACTTGTTTAAAATATTATTATTTAAGGGAGCAAGTGGCTAGTAACCCCTTCTGCATATATTACTAAATTTAAAAAGAGAAACTTTCATTTTTCTTTTTTGGTCACCCTGCTTTGGTGGGATGTGTTCGGTTGGATGGAAAACAAAAATTATTCTTTTATTTCTACAAGCATTCTTTTATTTCTACAAGCACATAATACAACTATTTCACACCTAGCTGACATCCTTGGCATACTATATAGCAAGTCCCTGATTATGCAGAGCATATCAGGCAATTTAGGTCAATCTTGTTCCCCAGGATGAGATCCACAACAATATAACACCCAGGTACCTACTTCCTGCTACATGAACAGGGGCAGCAGGTGTAAGGAAACATGCCCAACATTTCACTCATGCCATAATCGACACTAAAAAACTCAGTGTGTGAAACGAGTATGCTATCAACAAAGGCATTAGTATCGTCTAATTGTCTGAGGACCATGTCACAAGTGACTTTGATCTTTTATTATTTGTTTTTATTTTGACTTATATAATTACTGATTTCCTAGGTAGTAGGTTGGTAGACAGCAACTGCCCAGGGAGTTACTACAGTCTTACCAGGGGAGTGTAAAACAAAAGCCTGTAATTGTTTTACATGATGGCAGGATTGCTGGTGTCTTTTTTGTCTCATAAACATACAAGATTTCAGGTATGTCTTGTTACTTCTACTTACACTTAGGTCACACTACACATGCATATACAGTGGTAGCCCGAGTTTCATACATAATTCGTTCCAGAAGGCTGTTCGAGTGCTGTTACCGAACGAATTTGTTCCTAAAAGGAATAATGTAAATTAGATTAGTCTGTTTCAGACCCCCAAAAATACACTTACAAAAGCACTTACAATAATACACTTACATAACTGTTAGAGTTGGGAGCAGTACGAAACTTGAGGTACCACTGTACAAGCATACATGTCCACACCCTTATGGGTTTTCTTCTATTTTCTTACTAGTTCTTGTTCTTATTTCCTATCTCCATGGGGAAGTGGAACAGAATCCTTCCTCTGTAATCCTTCCTCTGTAAGGTATGCATGCCATAAGAGGCGACTATAATGCCGGGAGCAAGGGGCTAGTAACCCCTTCTCCTGTATACATTACTAAAGTAAAAAAAGAGAGACGTTTGTTTTTCTTTATGGGTCGCCCTGCTTCAGTGGGATATGGCCGGTTTGTTGAAAGAAGAATAATTACTGATTTCTGGGATTTCATGTTATACAACATGGTATCTTGGTACAGGAAAGGCCACCAACAACTCTACTCCTAACAAAGGTTTAGCATGACCTATTTCTACTAGTTAGCCACGCTCATCTATGACCTCATCTCCAAGCTTCTACACCTCATTTCTGGGATTTCATTTGCATTCTTTTGTATAAAAACAAAAAGGACGTAAGTAAAGAAAATGGTATACATTTCTTTGTCACTAACAGTTGCCCTGATTTACAGTTAAGTGTGTCTTTACTGCACTTTTATTCCTATATACCTGAATAAAACCTTTTGAGTTGGGAGTATCTGATTTCCTCGCAACCTTAATTTCATACTGTCTTTTGGTTATCTTTATTTTTTTACTTCTCTTTTAAATTGAATATTTGCTTAATAAAGTGACCACTTTGCATTTGCCTGTAAAATGCCCACTACAGTATATATGTTATTTACAAATATTATAAGAACAAATGAAAAAGAACAAAAATAGATTAATGACTCAACTAGTGCAAATAAAAAAATTAACCTTCTATCACAACATTAAGTTTAAAGATCATGCAAAAGAAAATGTCATCACATAATGCTAAATAAAGTGTAGATTAAACTCACTGATTTATCTATGGCCCTAAACTGCCATAGCCAGCGATAATTATACAGGAATTGGCGATGGTCAAAGCGATGATCATCAGGGGAGTAAGTCTCGGCATGGTATGCTGGAGTTAACACAGTCATCTTGTGACGATTAATGCTATAATACCGGAAGAAAAGCTTAACCTTTTCTGCAACCTGAAAAATAAAGAATGCTTTGAAGTATATTTCTGATTTATGTTCTGGACTTACGATATTGGCACTTTGGAACCAATTAATTACTTATGAAAGGTGATTTACAGCTGCTGTAAAATCATTGCAAATACTCCAACTGATATCTTTTTTTTTAAACACCAGCCGTTTCCCACTGAGGCAGGGTGACCTGTAAAAGAAGAAACAAAAGCTTTTCTTTATTTCACATTTAGTACTTTATACAAGAGAAGGGGTTAGTAGCTCCTTGCTCCTGGGCATTTCGGTTGCCTTTCATGAGACACTTGGCTTATGAAGGAAGAATTCTTCTCCACTTTCCCACAGAGATCAAACTGACTTTTTTTTTTTTTAACACGTCAACCGTCTCCCACCATGGCAGGTGACCCAAAAATAGAAACACTTTCACCATCATTCACACAATCACTGTCTCTGCAGAAGTGCTCAGATATAACAGTTAAGCTGTCACTCCAAACAGCCAATATCCCCAACCCCTTCCTTAAAGTGCAGGCACTGTGCTTCCCACCTCCAGGACTTGAGTCTGGCTAACCAGTTTCTCTGAATCCCTTCACAAAATATTATCTTGCTCACACTCCAACAGCTTGTTAAGTCCCAAAAAGCATTCGTCTCCATTCACTCCTATTTAACACACTCTCAAATGCCTGCTGCATGTCTAAGCCCCCTTACACAGAAAATCTCTTTTACTCTCTCCCTCCATCCTTTCCTTGGATGATCCGTACCCCTCTTCCCCTCCAAGTCATCCTATTTTGCTCCAACCTCTCTAAATGACCAAACCACTTCAACTACCCCTCTTCAACCCTCTGAATAATACTTTTAGTAACTCCACACCTCCTCCTAATTTCCACATTATGAATTCTCTGCATATTTACACCACACATTGCCCTTAGACACAACATCCCCACTGCCTCCAGCCACCTCCTTGCTGCAGCATTCACAGCCCATGCTTCATATCCATTTAAGAGTGTTGGTACCACTGAACTCTCATACATTTCCTTCTTAATAACATTTGTTTTTGTCTCCACTGATACCTCAATGCCCCACTCACCTTTTTGGCTTCATCAATTCTATGGTTTACTTCATCCTTCATAAATCCATCTGCTGACAATTCTACCCCAAAATATCTGAGCACATTCGCTTCTTCCATACTCTTTCCCTTCAATGTGATATCCAATTTTTCTTTATCTAACTCATTTGATACCCTCATCACCTTACTCTTATCTATGTTCACTTTCAACTTACTTTGTTCCTCTACACACCCTCCCAAACTCCTCCACTAACCTGAAATTGCAATAAATAATTTTTTCAGTTGTTTCTTCACCAAGAGCATGCATAGATTTGCATAGATTGTGCATGTTCATTTTAAAGATATACTGTACAATAAAGAGTTTACATTTGTCTGGTAGGGATTGATCAAAAACTATAATTTTATATTTGTGAGTTTCTTTGAGTTGAATTTTAAATGCAGTACGTTTTCCTCTTATTCTTTACCAAACATACATTCACACTTTGTATGTGTTCATTTTATGCATGTATCAAGATTCACATTTGTTAGATAGAGACTGCTGAAGACTAGAAATTTAATACAGCACTATCTGTAATTCTGCTAAGGCTGAATTACTAATATTGATTTTTCCTTGAATAACTTTCTACCAAATGCATTGGTGTTTTGAGTGCAGTGAGGCCCCAACCTATGAAGTTCTGAGTTCTGAGGTTTCACACTCACATTCTGGAACCATTTAATACTTGTACATAGATCAATATCAGGACAACTATATTTATCATCGTCTTAAGGATGAATTATACAGTAACTAATAAATTTTTCTGGGTTAGTTTTTACCAAATGTGTTCAAACTTGTGTATGTACATTTGATGCATATACAAACATACTGTTTGTCCAAGACCAAATTTTGTATGGAAGACAGTGCCCCTTGCCATACTGTCAAAGACAAAGAATTGCTTAAATTATCGTGACTAGCCTGGAAACTCGCTGAACCTTAATCCGATGAGTTTAAACATAGCTACTACAGGTCCCCCTCAACATTCGCGTTTTCAACTTTCGTGGTCTTCACACATTCACGAACTTCCAGTCGTCAAATTCCCAGCAGCAAAATCATATTTAAGTTTCCCGCTACCCACATGTCCCAACTACCCTCCCTCTGACCCCCGCAACAGGCAGCCCCAGTGGAAATAGGTCACTCTGTCTGACTTTCTTGGCGTATCCTAGGTTCTCTACACATTTGCTGCTATGTATGATAATCTATGTAACTGTAATTGTGTATACCTGAATAAACTTACTTACTTAGCCACCCCGCTTGCCACTCACTCAAGTCATTCTCCAGCCAGTGATGCTGGCAGTGAAGACTTAGAATGCACACACTAGACTCATCATGCCATGCAGTTACACTCCATATATTCATGACTGCATATTGGAATGGCCATTCGGACAGGTATTGGATGGTGACATATGTTTACTCTTGAACACTGCAAAAAATCGAACATTTCTGCTGCTGCTACTGCTAAAAATAATAATAATAATAACAATAATAATAATAATAATTGGATATTGGACAGTGACCATTTGTTTACTCTTGAACACAGCAAAGAATCGAACATTTCTGCTACTGCTAATAATAATAATAATACGATAGAACTGAAGAAGGAAATTGAACAAAAATACGAGGGTTGAAGCAGTGGTGGAGGAAGTGGTTGAGGCATCGTGAGTCAGTGTGGCTTTGTTTATGCTGGGGTGAGCATTAGCCTCTTGCTCTTCCAAACATTTCACAATAATTCATTGTTTGGTGCTTGTTGATTGAGTGTGACTGCTACATAATTAACCATGGGCCCAAAGAAACTTGCTAGTGCCAGCCCTTTGGTAAAGAAATTGAAAAACACGACAGAATTGAAGAAAGAAATTGTACAAAAATACGAGGCAGTGTGCCGCAGTGGTTGAGGCAGTGGTATTTAACCCTTTCAGGGTCGAGAGGCCCTCTCCTAAACTCATTCTCAGGGTCGAAAATTTTTTGGAAAATTTTTTTTATTTTTTCTAATGAAATGATAGAGAAGCTTTTCCCGATCATAATGACACCAAAAGTATGAAATTTGATGGAAAACTTATGGAATTATGCTCTCGCAAAGTTAGCGGTCTCAACGATGTTTACGTATCGACGATTTCGCCATCTTTGAGCCCTATTTTTGGCCAATTCCAGTGTACTAATTGACAAAAATCATATCTATTTCACTAGAACTCCATTTTTTCTATCGAATGAGTACCACCCATTTACCGATTTCAACTAGCCAATAAAGGGTCCAGAATAAACAAGACAGATATTCCTGGCACTAAAATAACATTTTCTCTGTTCATTAGTCGCGTCCCCAGGCCCCTCTTACATCTCTTTTGCTTTCCACTTTGAATTTTTATTCTCATAAAAAATAGATTTACTGTTATGCAGACTACTGCATTAGTGTAGAAATGTTGTAGAAATGGTATAAATAATATCAGCACACTTGTGAAAGAATATTAGACTCGCCAATTAATGTGTATTGGACGCTTGGCATGATTTATTTACTTTTGAACTTCGGTAAAAATCTAACATTTCTGCTACTTTGAGCTCAATTTCAAGGTACTTTTCTTTATGAAACCAATCAAAATCATCTCAATTCCTGTAATATGTCTTTCATTCTATAAAATGAGACAAGGAAAACTAAAATACAACCATAAATACCATACGAAAATACACTGCAAAGTCACTGTTTTAAACCAAAAACATGGTCCGAGTTTTTTTTTCTCATTATGCACTGTGTGCTGCAGGATTTTTTTTATACTGTGCACACTGACCACATAGACCCATTCTTTCATATGTAGGCCTACCAGCTTTCTCTCACTAGATTTGAAGGCGCTAGAATTTAGGCGTACTAGTACATCAATAACCCTAGTGCGTAAGCCGTACTAGTATGTCAGAATCCCTGAAAGGGTTATTAACATACATGTTATTAAACCATAACATGTATGTATTTTTTTTTTCTTTTTTTTTCTCAACAAGTCAGCCATCTCCCACCGAGCCAGGGTAACCCAAAAAGAAAGAAAATCCCCAAAAAGAAAATACTTTCATCATCATTCAACACTTTCACCTCACTCACACATAATCACTGTTTTTGCAGAGGTGCCCAGAATACAACAGATTAGAAGTACATACAGTGGACCCCCGCCTTACAATATTAATCCATTCCTGAGACTCATTGTAAGCCGAAATTATCGTTAGCCGAATTAATTTTCCCCATAAGAAATAATGGAAATCAAATTAATCCGTGCAAGACACCCCAAAGTATGAAAAAAAAATTTTTTTTACCAAATGAAATGTTAATTTTAATACACACAAACTGAAGAAGACATGCACAATTACTACTCTACTAAGAATAGAATACATGACACTTACCTTTATTGAAGATCTGGTGATGATTGATGGGATGGGAGGAGGGAAGAGTGTGGAAGTTATTGTTTAGAAGGGGAATCCCCTTCCATTAGGACTTGAGGTAGCAAGTCCTTTTCTGGGGTTACTTCCCTTCTTCTTTTAATGCCACTAGGACCAGCTTGAGTCACTGGACCTCTGTCGCACAACAAATCTGTCCATAGAGCTCTGTACCTCCTGTTCCTTTAAGACTTTCCTAAAATGGGCCATAACATTGTCATTGTACAGGTTGCCAACACGGCTTGCAGTAGCTGTGTCAGGGTGATTTTCATCCGTAAAGGTTAGCAGTTCAACCCACTTTGCACACATTTCCTTAACCCTTTCAGGGTCCACAGGCCCTCTCAGAAACTTGTTCTCAGGGTCCCCCAAATTTAAGAAAAAAAAAATTATTTTTTTCTTATGAAAAGATAGATAATTTTTTCCCGATCATAATGACACCAAAAGTATGAAATTTGATGGAAAATTTATGGAATTATACTCTTGCGAAGTTAGCTGTCTCGACAATGTTTATGAATCGGCGATTTTGAGCACTTTGAGCTCTATTTTCGGCCAATTCCATTGTACTAGTCGACAAAAATCATAACTATTTCGCTAGAACTCCATTTTTTCTATCGAATGAGTACAAGAACCCACCAATTTACCGATTTCAACTATCCAATACAGTGGACAGAATTTAGCAATTTTGCCAATTTCACACAAATTTCAAAAGATGCCAATTTCCAAATAGGGTCCAGAATAAACAAGAAAGACATTCCTGGCACTAAAATAACATTTCCGGTGTTCATTAGTCATGTCCCCACGTCCGTCTTACATTCTTTTGCTTTCCATTTTGAATTTTTACTCTCACAAAAAATAGAAGATTTACTGTTATGCAGACTACTGCATTAGTGTAGAAATTGTATAAATAATATCAGCGCATGTGTGAAAGAATATTAGACTCACCAGTTGACATGTATTGGACTCTTAGCATGAT
This sequence comes from Cherax quadricarinatus, assembly GCF_038502225.1. Lineage (NCBI taxonomy): Eukaryota > Metazoa > Arthropoda > Malacostraca > Decapoda > Parastacidae > Cherax > Cherax quadricarinatus. The sequence continues at coordinate 1,000,137 of NC_091339.1, forward strand.
TTGTTTACTTTTAAAGTTTGGTAAAAATCGAGCATTTCTGCTACTTTGAGCTCAATTTTAAGGTACTATTCATTGTAAAACCAGTCAAAATCATCTCAATTTCTGTAATATGTCTTTCATTCTATAAAATGAGACCAGGAAAACTAGAATACAATAATAAATACCATACGAAAATACAGTGCAAAGTCGCTGTTTTAATCCAAAAACACATTTTTTTTTTCTCATTACGCACTGTGTGCTGCAGGATTTTTTTTATACTGTGCACACTGGCCACATAGACCCATTCTTTCATATGTAGGCCTATCAGCTTTCTCTCACTAGATTTGAAGGTGCTAAAATTTATGCGTACTAGTACGTCATGGACACTGGTGCGTAAGCTGTACTAGTACGGTCGAAACCCTGAAAGGGTTAATCTTTGAAGTAGGCAACTTCCTCAATTTCTCTCTCCCCTCCTTTGAAGCAGTTTCCTCAGGTCTGGCCTCTTGCTGTTGAAGATGATCTTGCAGCTCATCAGTGGTTAGTTCTTCATTGTCCTCCTCCACCAACTCTTCCACATTCTCCCCACTAACCTCCAACCCCAAGGACTTCCCCAATGCCACAATGGATTCCACAACTGGCATACGCTTCTCAAGGTTAGCCCCAAACCCTTCAAAATCCCTTTCTTCTACACATTGTGGCCACAGTTTCTTCCAAGCAGAGTTCAAGGTCCTCTTAATCACTCCCTCCCAAGCCTTACCTATAAGGTTTACACAACTGATGACACTAAAGTGATCATTCCAAAACTCTTAGTCAATAGAGTGTCTTAGGTCACTTCAAAGCACTTTTGAAACACAGCATTTGTGTAGAGTTTTTTGAAGTTTGCAATGACCTGCTGGTCCATGGGCTGCAGGAGAGGAGTGGTATTAGGAGGCAAAAAGCTTGACCTTAATGAAGCTCATGTCCCCAGAAAGTCGCTCTGCCAAGTCTGAAGGATGACCAGGAGCATTGTCTAATACCAGCAGGCACTTAAGGTCCAACTTCTTTTCCATTAGGTAACTTTTCACAGTGGGGGCAAATGCATGGTGTAACTAGTCATAGAAAAAGTCCCTAGTGACCCATGCCTTACTGTTTGCCCTCCACCGCACACACAAATTAGCCTTGACGACATTGTTTTGCCTGAACGCTCTGGGAGTTTCAGAGTGATACACCAATAAAGGCTTCACTTTGCAATCACCGCTAGCATTAGCACACATCAAAAGAGTAAGCCTCTCTTTCATAGGCTTATGTCCTGGGAGTGCCTTTTCCTCCTGAGTAATGTAGGTCCTGCTTGGCATTTTCTTCCAAAACAGGCCTATTTCGTCTGTGATAATATGAAATGTGATAATATGAAATGTACCGAATGTATGCTTAGATGCGACCGCACTGACTGGCTTGAAAACACGGGCAGCTGAAGCCACACGTGGGACGCATCCCAGACAAATCATGTAAGGCGAGTTTTTTATCGTGAGGCGAGGCAAAATTTTTGCATTCAAATGCTTCGTATGGCGGATTTAACGTAACGCGATGTGTTCATAAGGCGGGGGGTCCACTGTACATATAAAAATACACAATATATCCTTCCAAACTGCCAATATCCCAAACCCATCCTTTAGAGTGCAGGCATTGTACTTCCCATTTCCAGGACTCGAGTCCGGTTATATTAAATAATCGGTTTCCTTGAATCACTTCACTAAATATTACCCTGCTCACACTCCAACAGCTTGTCAGGTCCCAAATACAATTCGTCTCCATTCACTTATATCTAACACACTCATGCACGCTTGCTGGAATTCCAAACCCCTAGCCCACAACACCTTCTTTACCCCCTCCCTCCAACATTTTCGAGGACGACCCCTACCCCTCATTCCTTCCCCTACAGATTTATACACTCTCCATGTCATCCTACTTTGATTCATTCTCTCTAAATGACCAAACCACCTCAACAACCCCACTTCAGCCCTCTAATACTTTTATTAACTCCACACCTCCTAATTTCCACACTTCAAATTCTCTGCATAATATTTACACCATACATTGCCCTTAAACAGGACATCTCCACCGCCTAAAACTGCCTCCTCGCTGCAGCATTTACAACCTAAGCTTCACACCCATATAAGAGTGTTGGTACCACTATACTTTCATACATTCCCTTCTTTGCCTCCATAGATAATGTTTTTTGTCTCCACATATACCTCAATGCACCACTCATCTTTTTTTTCTTCATCAATTCTATGGTTAACCTCATCCTTCATAAACCCATCTGCTGACACATCTACTCCCAAATATCTGAAAACATTCACTTCTTCCATACTCCTTCTCTCCAATTTGATATCCAATTTTTCTTTATCTAAATCACTTCATACCCTCATCACCTTATTCTTTTCTATGTTCACTTTCAACTTTCTACCTTTACACACCCTCCCAAACTCATCCACTAACCTTCGCAACTTTTTTTTACAATCTCCCATAAGCACAGTATCATCAGCAAAAAGTAACTGTGTCAACTCCCATTTTGTATTTGATTCCCCACAATTTAATCCCACCTCTCTCCTGAACACCCTAACATTTACTTCTTTTACAACCCCATCTATAAATATATTAAACAACCATGGTGACATTACACATCCCTGTCAAAGACCTACTTTTACCGGGAAGTAGTCTCCCTCTCTTCTACACACCCTAACCTGAGCCTCACTATCCTCATAAAAACTCTTTACAGCATTTAGTAACTTACTACCTATTCCATATACTAGCAACATCTGCCACATTGCTCCCCTATCCACTCTATCATTCTTTCTTTCTTTCAACACACCGGCTGTATCCCACCGAGGCGGGGTGGTGGCCCAAAAGGAAAAACAAAAGTTTCTCCTTTTACATTTAGTAATATATACAGGAGAAAAGGTTACTAGCCCCTTGCTCCCGGAATTTTAGTCGCCTCTTACAACACGCATGGCTTACGGAGGAAGAATTCTGTTTACTTCCCCATGGAGATAAGAGGAAATAAACAAGAATAAGAACTAGAAAGAAAATAGAAGAAAACCCAGAGGGGTGTGTATATATATGCTTGTACATGTATGTATAGGTAGTAGGTTGGTAGACAGCAACCACCCAGGGAGGTACTACCATCCTGCCAAGCGAGTGTAAAACGAAAGCCTGTAATTGTTTTACATGATGGTAGGATTGCTGGTGTCTTCTGTCTGTCTCATAAATATGCAAGATTACAGGCATGTCTTGTTACTTCTACTTACACTTAGGTCACACTACACATACATGTACACATTTATTTATACACACTCATCTGAGTTTTCTTTGATTTTATCTTAATAGTTCTTGGTCTTATTACTTTTCCTTTTATATCCATGGGGAAGTGGAATAAGAATCTTTCTTCCGTAAGCCATGCGTGTTGTAAAAGTCAACTAAAATGCCGGAAACAATGGGCTAGTAACCACTTTTCCTGTAAAGATTACTAAAAGGAATAAGAAGAAGAAAATTGTCAGTGGGAAGTCTGAATGTGCGTGGATGTTGTGCAAATGATAAGAAAGAGATGACTGTGGATGTTATGAATGAGAAGAAACTGGATGTCCTGGCTTTAAGTGAAACAAAGCTGAAGGGGGTGGGAGAGTTTCAATGGAGAGGAATAAATGGGATTAGGTCAGGGGTTTCAAATAGAGTTAGAGCTAAAGAAGGAGTAGCAATAAAGTTGAAGGATAAGCTATGGCAGGAAAAGAGGGACTACAAATGTATAAATTCAAGGATTATGTGGAGTAAAATAAAGATTGGATGTGAAAAGTGGGTTATAGTAAGCGTGTATGCACCTGGAGAAGAGAGAAGTGTAGAGGAGAGAGAGAGATTCTGGGAAATATTGAGTGAATGCATGGGGAGTTTTGAATCAAGTGTGAGAGTAATGGTGGTTGGGGATTTCAATGCTAAAGTGGGTAAAAATGTTATAGAGGGAGTAGTAGGTAAATTTGGGGTGCCAGGGGTAAATGTAAATGGGGAGCCTTTAATTGAGCTATGTGTAGAAAGAAATTTGGTAATAAGTAATACATATTTTATGAAAAAGAGGATAAATAAATATACAAGGTATGATGTAGCACGTAATGAAAGTAGTTTGTTAGATTATGTATTGGTGGATAAAAGGTTAATTAATGGGTAGGCTCCAGGATGTACATGTTTATAGAGGGGCAACTGATATATCAGATCATTATTTAGTTGTAGCTACAGTTAGAGTAAGAGATAGATGGGAAAAGAGGAAGGTGGCAACAACAAGTAAGAGGGAGGTGAAAGTGTATAAACTAAGGGAGGAGGAAGTTCGGGCGAGATATAAGCGACTATTGGCAGAAAGGTGGGCTAGTGCAAAGATGAGTAGTGGGGGGGTTGAAGAGGGTTGGAATATTTTTAAAAATGCAGTATTAGAATGTGGGGCAGAAGTTTGTGGTTATAGGAGGGTGGGGGCAGGAGGAAAGAGGAGTGATTGGTGGAATGATGAAGTAAAGGGTGTGATAAAAGAGAAAAAGGTAGCTTACAAGAGGTTTTTACAAAGCAGAAGTGTTATAAGAATAGCAGAGTATATGGAGAGTAAAAGAAAGGTGAAGAGAGTGGTGAGAGAGTGCAAAAGGAGAGCAGATGAAAGAGTGGGAGAGGCACTGTCAAGAAATTTTAATGAAAATAAGAAAAAATTTTGGAGTGAGTTAAACAAGTTAAGAAAGCCTAGGGAAAGTATGGATTTGTCAGTTAAAAACAGAGTAGGGGAGTTAGTAGATGGGGAGAGGGAGGTATTAGGTAGATGGCGAGAATATTTTGAGGAACTTTTAAATGTTGAGGAAGAAAGGGAGGCGGTAATTTCATGCACTGGCCAGGGAGGTATACCATCTTTAAGGAGTGAAGAAGAGCAGAATGTAAGTGTGGTGGAGATACATAAGGCATTACGTAGAATGAAAGGGGGTAAAGCAACTGGAACTGATGGGATCATGACAGGAATGTTAAAAGCAGGGGGGGATATACTGATGAAGTGGTTGGTGCTTTTGTTTAATAAATGTATGAAAGAGGGGAAGGTACCTAGGGATTGGCGGAGAGCATGTATAGTTCCTTTATATAAAGGGAAAGGGGACAAGAGAGATTGTAAAAATTATAGAGGAATAAGTTTACTGAGTATACCAGGAAAAGTATACGGTAGGGTTATAATTGAAAGAATTAGAGGTAAGACAGAATGTAGGATTGCAGATGAGCAGGGAGGCTTCAGAGTGGGTAGGGGATGTGTAGATCAAGTGTTTACATTGAAGCATATATGTGAACAGTATTTAGATAAAGGTAGGGAAGTTTTTATTGCATTTATGGATTTAGAAAAGGCATATGATAGAGTGGATAGAGGAGCAATGTGGCAGATGTTGCAAGTATATGGAATAGGTGTAAGTTACTAAATGCTGTAAAGAGCATTTATGAGGATAGTGAGGCTCAGGTTAGGGTGTGTAGAAGAGAGGGAGAATACTTCCCGGTAAAAGTAGGTCTTAGACAGGGATGTGTAATGTCACCATGGTTGTTTAATATATTTATAGATGGGGTTGAGGGGGGGTGGGATTAAATTATGGGGAATCAAATTCAAAATGGGAATTGACACAGTTACTTTTTGCTGATGATACTGTGCTTATGGGAGATTCTAAAGAAAAATTGCAAAGGTTAGTGGATGAGTTTAAGAATGTGTGTAAAGGTAGAAAGTTGAAAGTGAACATAGAAAAGAGTAAGGTGATGAGGGTATCAAATGATTTAGATAAAGAAAAATTGGATATCAAATTGGGGAGGAGTATGGAAGAACTGAATGTTTTCAGATACTTGGGAGTTGACGTGTCGGCGGATGGATTTATGAAGGATGAGGTTAATCATAGAATTGATGAGGGAAAAAAGGTGAGTGGTGCGTTGAGGTATATGTGGAGTCAAAAAACGTTATCTATGGAGGCAAAGAAGGGAATGTATGAACGTATAGTAGTACCAACACTCTTATATGGATGTGAAGCTTGGGTGGTAAATGCAGCAGCGAGGAGACAGTTGGAGGCAGTGGAGATGTCATGTCTAAGGGCAATGTGTGGTGTAAATATTATGCAGAAAATTCGGAGTGTGGAAATTAGGAGAAGGTGTGGAGTTAATAAAAGCATTAGTCAGAGGGCAGAAGAGGGGTTGTTGAGGTGGTTTGGTCATTTAGAGAGAATGGATCAAAGTAGAATGACATGGAAAGCATATAAATCTATAGGGGAAGGAAGGAGGGGTAGGGGTCGTCCTCGAAAGGGTTGGAAAGGGGGGGTAAAGGAGGTTTTGTGGGCTAGGGGCTTGGACTTCCAGCAAGCGTGCATGAGCGTGTTAGATTGGAGTGAATGGAGGTGAATGATACTTGGGACCTGACAATCTGTTGGAGTGTGAGCAGGGTAATATTTAGTGAAGGGATTCAGGGAAACCGGTTATGTTCATATAGTCGGACTTGAGTCCTGGAAATGGGAAGTATAATGCCTGCAATTTAAAGGAGGGGTTTGGGATATTGGCAGTTTGGAGGGATATGTTGTGTATCTTCATACGTATATGCTTCTAAGCTGTTGTATTCTGAGCATCTCTGCAAAAGCAGTGATAATGTGTGAGTGTGGTGAAAGTGTTGAATGATGATGAAAGTATTTTCTTTTTGGGGATTTTCTTTCTTTTTTGGGTCACCCTGCCTCGGTGGGAGACGGCCAACTTGTTGAAAAAAAAAAAAAAATATGTATGTGTAGTGTGACCTAGGTGTAAGTAGAAGTAGCAAGACGTACCTGAAATCTTGCATGTTCATGAGACAGAAAAAAGGACACCAGCAACCCTACCATCATGTAAAACAATTACAGGCTTTTGTTTTACACTCGCTTGGCAGGACGGTAGTACCTCCCTGGGTGGTTGCTGTCTACCAACCTACTACCTAGGACTCTATCATATACCTTTTATAAATCCATAAATGCAATGAAAACTTCCCTACCTTTATCTAAATACTGTTCACATACATGTTTCAATGTAAACACTTGATCTACACATCCCCTACTCACTCTAAAACCGCACTGCTCATCCGTAATCCTACATACTGTCTTACCTCTAATTCTTTCAATAATAACCCTACTGGGTTATATCCCTGCCAGTGGTATTTTTTTTTTCCTGGTATACTCAGTAAACTTATTCCTCTATAATTTTTACAACCTCTTGTCCCCCTTCCCTTTATATAAAGGAACTATACATGCTCTCTGCCAATCCCTAGGTACCTTCCCTTCTTTCATACATTTAAACAAAAATACCAACCACTCCAACACTATATACCCCCATGCTTTTAACATTTGTCATGATCCCATCAGTTCCAGCTGCTTTACTCCCTTTCAGTCTATGTAATACCTCACGCACCTCCCCCACCCTCACATCCTGTTCTTCACTCGTAAAAGATGGTATACCTCCCTGGCCAGTGCACGAAATTACTGCCTCCCTTTCTTCATCAACATTTAAAAGTTCCTCAAAATATTCCCACCATCTACCTAATACCTCCATTTCCCCATCTACTAACTCCTCTACTCTGTTTCTAACTGACAAATCCATTCGTTCCCTAGGCTTTCTTGCCTTATCTCACTCCAAAGTTTTTTCTTATTTTCACCAAAATTTCTTGACAGTGCCTCTCCCACTGTCATCTGCTCTCCTTTTGCACTCTCTCACTACTCTTTTTATCTTTCTTTTACTCTCCATATACCTGCTCTTCTTATAACACTTCTGCTTTGTAAGAACCTCTCATAAGCTATCTTTTTCTCTTTTATCACATCCTTTACTTCATCATTCCACCAATCATTCCTCTTTCCTCCTGTACCCACCCTCCTATAACCACAAACTTCTGCCCCACATTCTAATACTGCATTTTTAAAACTATTCCAACCCTCTTCAACCCCCCCACTACTCATACTTGCATTAGCCCACCTTTCTGTCAATAGTTGCTTATATCTCGCCCTAACTTCCTCCTCCCTTAGTTTATACACTTTCACCTATAGAAGATTAATCTGACTAACCTCTTTTGGTGTACATTTGTCAGACCACAGATGAACAAGCTTGCCAAACATGGAGAATGGGCCACAGCATTCTATCTTGCGTAATTTTCCATACATAGATAATTCATCATATGTCATACCCATGTCTGCTTCATCTATTTGTACTAGAATTCCTTCATCCAGTGGTTCTAATTCTGCTGTGGGTGGTGCACCTAGAATATCATTCAACACAGGAAGATTGAGTCTGCAAAAATATATACAATATATTAGCAATAAATACCACATAATTTACATGTAGAACAAAATTATATACATAAATTATAAATGTCATAACTTTAAATGGAAATTTTACTACATGTTGAACTGGCACACTGTCACTACTTGCACAAAACATGGTAAATGAAAGTGGTTTTATGGCAAGGACTACTGACAAAGATATGAAGTAAAATATCACACAAAGGCTCAGCTCTTGACTCACAAATTCGTAATAACACAACTGCAAACAAATCACAGTATGGGTGGGGCTCAAACTCACAGCAAGTGAACCATAAAACCCCAGGCCAGTGCGTAAGCCAGTGGGCCAGCCGGCTACAATAGTAGTCATCCAACTATAAATGCCAGGTAACAAGTATACACTAACACATATTAAGTTAGCAATAGAACTAGGCATTAAAAAACAATAAAAAGTAAAATACACACACAATACACTAATTACTTACCTCAAAATATTTGTCGTTTTAATACAGAGCAAGAGGTGAGTAGAATTTATTTTAAGAAGTCAGGTGTGGTAGGTATGGTAGCCCTCTTGGCCAACCCACCCCCACATAATATACTACGATGTTTAAAGTGCCTTAGAGCGATAAAATGAATATACAGTATACTCATTACTTACCTTAAAATATTTGTAGTCTTAATGGTCTTAATATAGAGTGAGAGGTGAAAAATATTTATTTGTAGAAAGTCAGGTGTGGGAGCCCACCTGGCCACCCCACCTACTACGACACTTAACCCTTTCATTGTCGAGACCCCTGCTCACAAACTTGCTCTCAGTGTCAAAAAATTTTCGCCAAAGTATGAAATTTGATGCAAAACTTATGGAATTACGCTCTCGCGAAGTTAGCGGTCTCAGCAATATTTATGCACAGGGGATCTTGCCCACTTTCAGCCCTCTTTTCGGCCAATTCCATTGTCACAGATGACCAAACTCATAGCTATTTCACTAGAACTCCATTTGTTCTATCGATTGAGTACAAGAAACCACTCATTTACTGATTTCAACTACCCAATAAAGTGATCAGAAATTGGTAATTTGGTCAATTTCATACACAATTCAATTAAGGTCAATTTCAAAATATGGGCCAGAATAAACAATGCAGACATTCCTAGTACTAAAATAACATTTTCTCTGTTCATCAGTCATGTCTCCAGGCCCCTCTTATATTACGCTTGCCTTCCATTTTGAATTTTTGTTCACACAAAAAATAGAAGATTTACTGTTATGCAGACTACTACATTATTGTAAAAATGGTATAAATAATATCAGCACATTTGTGAAAGAATATCAGACTCACCAGCTGACGTGTACTGGATGTGTGGCATGAGTTGTTTACTCTTGAACATGGGCAAAAATCAAACAATTCCGCTACTCTGAGCTCAATTTCAAGGTACTTTTAGTCCGAAAACCATTCTGCAATATATCTTCCATTCTATCAAATGAGACCAAAACGAAAATACAACCATAAATACCATAAGAAAATACATCGCAAAGTCAGTGTTTTTAACCAAAAGCATGGTCAGAGTTTTTTTTTCTCATGCACTGTGTGCAGCAGAATTTTTTTTATACTGCATGCACTGACCCCTCAGACCCATTCTCTCATATGTAGGTGTAACAGCTTTCTCCCGCTAGATTTGAAACTGCTAGAATTTTGGCGTAGTACTACGACACCAACACTGGCATGTAAGCCGTAGTAGAACTATGGCACCAACACTGAAAGGGTTGAAGTGCCCTAGAGCAATAAAATGCACATACAGTACACTCATTACTTACCTTAAAATATTTGTAGTCTTAATGTAGGGTGAGAGGTGAGTAAGCGAGATAAAAACAAATAAACGAGAGAGAGAACGAGAAAATGAGAGAGGACAGAGCCACAGAGTATGTAAACAAACAGAGGAACACGTCTGGTTATGGTTCATACACGTTCATACAAACATCTTACATTGTGTACAAGTTGTCTTAACAGTAGTACAGTAGAATAAATAAAGAGCAACGCTCCCATTCTCAAGTAACACTATTTTTAGAAGGAATGATGCTCTGAGTGAAGGCATATGAAAGAAACAATTTTCTAGTTACCCCCAGTAAAATTATTGTGTACACATCTTCTGTGTTAAACTACAGAAAACATTATTCTCTCTGACACTCTGGCAAGATGACTGGAAAAACATCTCATACAGTGGACCCCCGGTTATCAGCCGCTTCTGTTATCGGCCAACTCAGTGATCGGCCAGTTTTTCAGCGCCCAGTTATTGGCCATTAATTCAGTGATTGGCCATTTGGGACGCATCCGTCCTCCAGCTGGGGCCACTTGCGCATCAGTTTGGCTGTCTCTCTTGGTGGCTGAGGAAGCTTCTGCTCATATATCCAAACATTTCGCTTATTTCCCATTGTAGTTTGTGTTATTTTTGAAGTGCAAAAATAACATGGCTCCAAAGAAAGTTCCTGTGGTGAAGAAAGAAACACCATGGAATTTAGGAGTGAAGTGTAGCAGGCATGGAGGGAGTGTAGCAGGCATGGAGGGAGAGTAGCAGGCATGCTGGGAGTGTAGCAAGCATGCAGGGAGTGTAGCAGACATGCAGGAAGTGTAGCAGACATGCAGGAAGTGTAGCAGACATGCAGGAAGTGTAGCAGACATGCAGGAAGTGTAGCAGACATGCAGGAAGTGTAGCAGACATGCAGGAAGTGTAGCAGACATGCAGGAAGTGTAGCAGACATGCAGGAAGTGTAGCAGACATGCAGGGAGTGTAGCAGGCATGCAGGGAGGTTAGCAGGCATGCAGGAAGTGTAGCAGGCATGCAGGATGCATAGCAGGCATGCAGGAAGTGTAGCAGGCATGCAGGAAGTGTAGTAGGGATTCAGGGAGTGTAGCAGGCATGCAGGGAGTGTAGCAGGCATACAAGAAGTGTAGCAGGCATGCAGGAAGTGTAGCAGGCATGCAGGAAGTGTAGCAAGCATGCAGGAAGTGTAGCAAGCATTCAGGAAGTGTAGCAGGCATGCAGAAAGTGTAGCAGGCATGCAGGAAGTGTAGCAAGCATGCAGAAAGTGTAGCAGGCATGCAGGATGCATAGCAGGCATTCAGGGAGTGTAGCAGGCATGCAGGAAGTGTAGCAGGCATGCAGGAAGTGTAGTAGGGATTCAGGGAGTGTAGCAGGCATACAGGAAGTGTAGCAGGCATGCAGGAAGTGTAGCAGGCATGCAGGAAGTGTAGCAGGCATACAGGAAGTGTAGCAGGCATACAGGAAGTGTAGCAGGCATGCAGGAAGTGTAGCAAGCATGCAGGAAGTGTAGCAGGCATGCAGGAATTGTAGCAGGCATGCAGGAAGTGTAGCAGGCATGCAGGAAGTGTAGCAAGCATGCAGGAAGTGTAGCAAGCATGCAGGAAGTGTAGCAAGCATGCAGGAAGTGTAGCAAGCATGCAGAAAGTGTAGCAAGCATGCAGGAAGTGTAGCAAGCATGCAGGAAGTGTAGCAAGCATGCAGGGAGTGTAGCAGGCATGCAGGAAGTGTAGCAAGCATGCAGGAAGTGTAGCAAGCATTCAGAAAGTGTAGCAGGCATGCAGGAAGTGTAGCAAGCATGCAGGGAGTGTAGCAGGCATGCAGGAAGTGTAGCAAGCATTCAGAAAGTGTAGCAGGCATGCAGGAAGTGTAACAAGCATGCAGGGAGTGTAGCAGGCATGCAGGGAGTGTAGCAGGCATGCAGGGAGTGTAGCTGGTCTTAGTGGCATTAAAAGACCAAAAAGAGAAGTAACCCCAGACAAGGACTTGGTACCTGAAGTCCTTAAGGAGGGGGATTCTCCTTCCAAACACTAAGCTCTCCCTCTTTCCTCCTTCCTATCTTCCAGAAGCCAGCATTAGTCTTCAATAAAGGTATGTAATATTTATATAATTATTAAAAAAAATTATTTTTTTTGTGAATATTTTTGTCCGGACTTGAGTCCTGGAAATGGGAAGTACAATGCCTACACTCTAAAGGAGGGGTTTGGGATATTGGCAGTTTGGAGGGATATACTGTGTATTTTTATACGTATATACTTCTAAACTGTTGTATTCTGGGCACCTCTGCAAAAACAGTGATTATGTGTGAGTGTGGTGAAAGTGTTCAATGATGATGAAAGTATTTTCTTTTTGGGGATTTTCTCTCTTTTTTGGGTCACCCTGCCTCGGTGGGAGATGGCCGACGTTAAAAAAAAAAATCAAAAAATTTGTCTGGAACAGATTAATTGTATTTCCATTAATTCTTATGGGAAATATTATTTCGGTGCTCGGTCATTTCAGTTTTCAGCAGACCTTCTGGAAAGGATTACGGCCAATAACCGAGGGTCCACTGTATTTATGTTAATTTATTTAACTGAGGGTATACTTATCATGTTTATATGTTATGTAGAGCATTTATTATATAATTTTGAAAAAATCATCAATGGATTAATGTAAATGCCTATATTCACATAATATATGACATTTAATATGCATATTATTATCATTATTAATGTGGTGTCCTCAAAACTAATAAGACACTCTCAGTGATTTTAATGTGTACCTGCACGCCAGCACAGTGTGTAAGTTTATTTAGGTATAGGTACACGAGTATAATTTTTTTTTTTTTTCAACAAGTCGGCCGTCTCCCACCCAGGCAGGGTGACCCAAAAAAGAAAGAAAATCCCCAAAAAGAAAATACTTTCATCATCGTTCAACACTTTCACCTCACTCACACATAATCACTGTTTTTGAAGAGGTGCTCATAATACAACAGTTTAAAAGCATATACTTATAAAGATACACAACATATCCCTCCAAACTGCCAATATCCCAAACCCCTCCTTTAACCCTTTGACTGTTTTCGACGTATAAATACGTCTTACGAGCCAATGTTTCTGACGTATATATACTCAATAATTCTAGCGGCTTCAAATCAAGCGGGAGAAAGCTGGTAGGCCCACATGTGAGAGAATGGGTCTGTGTGGTCAGTGTGCACCACATAAAAAAAATCCTGCAGCACACATTGCGTAATGAGAAAAAAAAAACTCTGGTCGTTTTTTTGGAATAAAACGCAGACTTTGAGGTGTATTTTCGTATAGTATTTATCGTTGTATTCGCGTTTTCATGGTCTTAGGTGATAAAATAGAAAACATATTACAGAAATAGAGATGATTTTCATTACTTTGACGATGAAAACGACCTCGAAACTGAGCTCAAAGTAGCGGAAATGTTCGATTTTTACAAATGTTCAGGAGTAAATAAATCACACCACACGTCCAATACAAGTCAACTGGGGAGTCTAATATTCTTTCACTAGTGCACTGATATTATTTATGCCAATTTTACAATAATGCAGTAGTCTGCATAACAGTAAATTTTGTATTTTTTTGTATGAATAAAAAATCAAAATAGAAAGCAATAATAATATAAGAGGGGCCTAGAGATGTGACTAATGAACAGAGCATATGTTATTTTAGTGCCATGAATGTCTACCTTGTTTATTCTGGACCCTATTTTGAAATTGGCATCTTTTTTTAGTTTGCATGAAATTGGCCAAATTGCCAATTTCTGACCATATTGGGTAGTCCAAATTATTAAATGGGAGGTTTCTTGTACTCAGCTGATAGATAAAATGGAGTTCTAAAGAAATAGCTATGAGTTTGGTCAACTGGAACAATGGAATTGGCTGAAAATAGGGCTCAAAGTCGGTGAAATCGCCGATACTCATATGTCGCCGAGACCGCTAACTTCGCGGGAGCATAATTCCATGAGTTTTCGACCAAATTTCGAACTTTTGGTGTCATTACCATCGGGAAAAGATTCTCTATCATTTCATAAGAAAAAATAATTTTTTTTTTTTCAAAAACTGAGCGACATAGAATGACAGTTTCAGAGAGGGGCCTGAAACAGTCAAAGGGTCAAAGTGCAGGCATTGTACTTCCCATTTCCAGGACTCAAGTCCGACTATATAAAAATAACATGTTTCCTTGAATCCTTTCACTAAATATTACCCTGCTCACACTCCAACAGCTCGTCGGGTCCCAAATACTATTCGTCTCCATTCACCCCTATCTAACACGCTCACGCACGCTTGCTGGAATGGAAGTTCAAGCCCCTCGCCCATAAAATCTTTTCGAGGATGACCCCTACCCCGCCTTCCGTCCCCTACAGATTTATATGCTCTCCATGTCATTCTACTTTGATCCATTCTCTCTAAATGACCAAACCACCTCAACAACCCCTCTTCAGCCCTCTGACTAATACTCTTATTAACTCCACACCTTCTCCTAGTTCCCACACTCCGAATTTTCTGCATAATATTCACACCACACATTGTCCTTAGACAGGACATCTCCACTGCCTCCAACCGCCTCCTCGCTGCAGCATTTACAACCCAAGCTTCACACCCATATAAGAGTGTTGGTACTACTATACTTTCATACATTCCCTTCTTTGCCTCCATAGATAACGTTTTTTGTCTCCACATATACCTCAATGCACCACTCACCTGTTTTCCTTCATCAATTCTATGATTATCCTCATCCTTCATAAATCCATCCGCTGATACGTCAACTCCCAAATATCTGAAAACATTCACTTCTTCCATATTCTTCCTCCCCAATTTGATATCCAATTTTTCTTTATCTAAATCATTTGATACTCTCATCACCTTACTCTCTTCTATTTTCACTTTCAACTTTCTACCTTTACACTCACTCCCAAACTCATCTACTAACCTTTGCAATTTTTCTTTAGAATCTCCCATAAGCACAGTATCATCAGCAAAAAGTAACTGTGTCAATTCCCATTTTGTATTGAATCCCCATAATTTAATCCCACCCCTCTCCCAAACACCCTAGCATTTACTTCTTTTACAATCCCATCTATAAATATATTAAACAACCATGGTGACACTACACATTCCCGTCTATAATTATCAGAGTATATATAAAACATGAAATAACTTTAAAACACTTCAAATTGTGGAAAGTTTCCAGACATAATGGAGAGATGTAGTGCTCACGGAGAATGTAAACAAATTGGATGGGGCGCAGTGACCATATTAGAACGCCAGGTGGGGGGGAGCCTTAGAGCGAGTTTTGGTCATAATTTGAAATGTCCATATTAGCAGAACGCCGTAAGGTGAAATGCTGTAAAGCGGGGCCCTACTGTATAGTAGGCACAATAATAAGTGCGTATATTTTGTATAGTAAGTTCAAGCTGCAAGTCAGTTTGTCTTTGCCCAATAGTAATACATGGAGTAATGTCATATGCTTCATTAAAGAATAGCTATTACTTGAAAACTAGCGCATGTATTGATAAACAGGAAGAGAAACAAACGAGTCATCACGGACAAAAAAAAAAAACTGTAAATTGCTAGTTATTTATTTTTACTTCCACCTTCCCAATGTCATAATGTTATCAGTGCATAATTGCATGTAAATATATTAATAAGTAATGATATATATAATGTACTTGTCTTATTTTACCAATATTAAAATGTGTATTAACCCCTTGACTGTTGCAACCCAAAATCCTGAGGCGTCTCCTGGTGTCACAAAATTTCCAAAACAAAAAAAAAATTATTTTTTTCTTATGAAATGATAGAGAATCTTTTCCCGATTGTAATGACACCAAAAGAATGAAATTTGATGGAAAACTAACGGAATTCCGCTCTCGCGAAGTTAGCAACCTCAACGATATTTACGAACTGACGATTTCGCCCATTTTGAGCCCTATTTTCAGCTAATTCCATTGTTCCAGTCGACCAAACTCATAGCTATTTCTTTAGAATTCCATTTTTTCCATCGACTGAGTACAAGAAACTGCCGATTTACTGATTTCAACTACCCAATAACGTGGTCAGAAATTTGCAATTTGGCCAATTTCACGAAAATTAAAAAATATGACAATTTTAAAATAGGGTCCAGAATGAACAATGCAGACATTTCTGGCTCTAAACATTTTCTTTGTTCATCAGTCATGTCTCCAGGCCCCTCTGATATTACTCTTGCTTTCTATTTTGAATTTTTATTCAAACAAAAAATAGAAGACTTACTGTTATGCAGACTACTGCAATATTGTAATACTGTAATTGTATAAATAATGTCAACCCATTCATGACTGCATATAAGAATGGCTACTTGGACATTTATTGGAAAATGACATATATTTCCCCTACTTTGAGCTCCATTTCAAGGCTCTTTTCATAGTAAAACCAATCAAAACCACCTCTATTTCTATAATATGTTTTCCATTCTATCAAATGAGACCAAGAAACTGAGAATACAACCATAAATACTATACGAAAATAGACCACAAAGTCGGCATATTAATTAAAAAAAAGGTTGGAGTTTTTTTCTCATTATGCACTGCATGCTGCAGGATTTTTTTTATATGGTGCACACTGACCACACAGACCCATTCTCTCACATGTGGGCCTACCAGCTTTCTCCTGCTTGTCAAAAACAGTGGCTTGTAAGACGTATATATACGACCGAAACAGTCAATGGGTTAAATATACAGCAGGGACCCACTTTACGGTGTCCCGCTAATATGGTCAATTCAAATTATGACCTAAACTCTCTATACAGCTCCCCCACCTGACTTTCTAATACAGTCACCGCACCAAACCCTGTTTGTTTACATTTTCCATGAGCTCCGTAAGCACCATGTCTCTCCATTGTGTCTGGAAACTCCAAAATTTCAAGTGTTTTTATAAGTTATTTCATATTTTATATCTACTCTGATAATTATAGCTATGTTTACCTGTACCTAAATGAACTTACACACTGTGCTGGTGTGCAGGTACACATTAAAATCAGTAAGAGTGCCTTATGTCTCGAGATGCCATATTAGTAATGATAATAATACTCAATAATAATCATCGAGTCTCATTAAATGTAGTACATTACGTTAATTGTATACACATTTTCATTAATCCATGTATATTTTTTTTTCAAAATTATATAATAAACACAATGCATAACATATAAAGATGATAAATACACTCCACAGTAGAGTAAATAAACATAAATATGAGATGTCTAGGTAGTAGGTTGGTAGATAGCAGCCGCCCAGGGAGGTACTACCATCCTGCCAAGTGAGTGTAAAACAAAAGCCTGTAATTGTTGTACATGATGGTAGGATTGCTGGTGTCCTTTTTTCTGTCTCATGAACATGCAAGATTTCAGGTACGTCTTGCTACTTCTATTTGGACTTAGGTCACACTACACATACATGTATAAGCATATATACACACACACCCCTCTGGGGTGTGTGTATATATGCTTATACATGTTCTTGTTCTTGTTTATTTCCTCTTATCTCCATGGAGAAGTGGAACAGAATTCTTCCTCCGTAAGCCATGCGTGTTGTAAGAGGCGACTAAAATGCCGGAAGCAAGGGGCTAGTACCCCCTTCTCCTGTATATACATATTACTAAATTTAAAAGGCAAAACTTTCGCTTTTCCTTTCGGGCCACCCCACGCCAGTGGGATACGGCTGGTGCGTTGAAAGAAAGAAATATGAGATGTGGGTGCCAGACAACTTGTACAAGTGACGGCAAGAATGACGTTTTCTCTAGTCCAACATAAGAGAAAATGTGTTACTGGGGGTAACTGTAGAAAATTATTCCTTTCGTATGCCTTCACTCAGAGTGTCATTTCTTCTAAAAAATGGTGTTACATGAGAATGGGAGTGTTCCTCTTTATTTATTCTACTGTATCAACGTAAAAGAAAGGTAAAGAGAGTGGTGAGAGAGTGCAAAAGGAGAGCAGATGATAGAGTGGGAGAGGCACTGTCAAGAAATTTTAATGAAAATAAGAAAAAATTTTGGAGTGAGTTAAACAAGTTAAGAAAGCCTAGGGAAAATATGGATTTGTCAGTTAAAAACAGAGTAGGGGAGTTAGTAGATGGGGAGATGGAGGTATTGGGTAGATGGCGAGAATATTTTGAGGAACTTTTAAATGTTAAGGAAGAAACAGAGGCAGTAATTTCATGCACTGGTCAGGGAGGTATACCATCTTTTAGGAGTGAAGAAGAGCAGAATGTAAGTGTGGGGGAGGTACGTGAGGCATTACGTAAAATGAAAGGGGGTAAAGCAGCTGGAACTGATGGGATCATGACAGAAATGTTAAAAGCAGGGGGGGATATAGTGTTGGAGTGGTTGGTACTTTTGTTTAATAAATGTATGAAAGAGGGGAAGGTACCTAGGGATTGGCAGAGAGCATGTATAGTCCCTTTATATAAAGGGAAAGGGGACAAAAGAGACTGTAAAAATTATAGAGGAATAAGCTTACTGAGTATACCAGGAAAAGTGTACGGTAGGGTTATAATTGAAAGAATTAGAGGTAAGACAGAATGTAGGATTGCGGATGAGCAAGGAGGTTTTAGAGTGGGTAGGGGATGTGTAGATCAGGTGTTTACATTGAAGCATATATGTGAACAGTATTTAGATAAAGATAGGGAAGTTTTTATTGCATTTATGGATTTAGAAAAGGCATATGATAGAGTGGATAGAGGAGCAATGTGGCAGATGTTGCAAGTATATGGAATAGGTGGTAAGTTATTAAATGCTGTAAAGAGTTTTTATGAGGATAGTGAGGCTCAGGTTAGGGTGTGTAGAAGAGAGGGAGACTACTTCCCGGTAAAAGTAGGTCTTAGACAGGGATGTGTAATGTCACCATGGTTGTTTAATATATTTATAGATGGGGTTGTAAAGGAAGTAAATGCTAGGGTGTTTGGGAGAGGGGTGGGATTAAATTATGGGGAATCAAATTCAAAATGGGAATTGACACAGTTACTTTTTGCTGATGATACTGTACTTATGGGAGATTCTAAAGAAAAATTGCAAAGGTTAGTGGATGAGTTTGGGAATGTGTGTAAAGGTAGAAAGTTGAAAGTGAACATAGAAAAGAGTAAGGTGATGAGGGTGTCAAATGATTTAGATAAAGAAAAATTGGATATCAAATTGGGGAGGAGGAGTATGGAAGAAGTGAATGTTTTCAGATACTTGGGAGTTGACGTGTCGGCGGATGGATTTATGAAGGATGAGGTTAATCATAGAATTGATGAGGGAAAAAAGGTGAGTGGTGCGTTGAGGTATATGTGGAGTCAAAAAACGTTATCTATGGAGGCAAAGAAGGGAATGTATGAAAGTATAGTAGTACCAACACTCTTATATGGGTGTGAAGCTTGGGTGGTAAATGCAGCAGCGAGGAGACGGTTGGAGGCAGCGGAGATGTCCTGTTTAAGGGCAATGTGTGGTGTAAATATTATGCAGAAAATTCGGAGTGTGGAAATTAGGAGAAGGTGTGGAGTTAATAAAAGTATTAGTCAGAGGGCAGAAGAGGGGTTGTTGAGGTGGTTTGGTCATTTAGAGAGAATGGATCACAGTAGAATGACATGGAAAGCATATAAATCTATAGGGGAAGGAAGGCGGGGTAGGGGTCGTCCTCGAAAGGGTTGGAGAGAGGGGGTAAAGGAGGTTTTGTGGGTAAGGGGCTTGGACTTCCAGCAAGCGTGCGTGAGCGTGTTAGATAGGAGTGAATGGAGACGAATGGTACTTGGGACCTGACGATCTGTTGGAGTGTGAGCAGGGTAATATTTAGTGAAGGGATTCAGGGAAACCGGTTATTTTCATATAGTCGGACTTGAGTCCTGGAAATGGGAAGTACAATGCCTGCACTTTAAAGGAGGGGTTTGGGATATTGGCAGTTTGGAGGGATATGTTGTGTATCTTTATATGTTTATGCTTCTAGACTGTTGTATTCTGAGCACCTCTGCAAAAACAGTGATAATGTGCGAGTGTGGTGAAAGTGTTGAATGATGATGAAAGTATTTTCTTTTTGGGGATTTTCTTTCTTTTTTGGGTCACCCTGCCTCGGTGGGAGACGGCCGACTTGTTGAAAAAAAAAAAAAAAAAAAAAAAATCAACGTATAGACAACTTGTGCACAATGTAACTTGTACACATCCAAGACGTGTACACTTTGTTTATATAACTCACGTTCACCTGGTTTGTTTACATAACTCCACGAGTGTCCTCTCTCATGTACTCATTCTCTCTCTCTCTCTTCTCTCTCATTCATTTGTTATTTGTTTTATCTCGTTTACTCACCTCTGACCTTACATTAAGACTACAAATATTTTTAGGTAAGTAATGAGTGAACTGTATATGCATTTTATCACTCTGGGATGCTTAAATGTTACAGAATATTACGTGTGGATGGGGTGGCCTGGTATGATAGCCCGGCTGGCTACCATACATACCACACTTGATTTCTTACAATAAATACTACTTGTCTCACTCTAGATTAAGACTACAAATATTTTAAGGTAAGTAATGAGTACTATATGTGTATTTTACTTTTTTATTGTTTTTTAATGCCTAGTTCTACTGCTAACCCCAATGGAAATAAGTCACACTGTCTGACTTTTTTGGGTTATCCTAGGTACTTTACACACATGCTGCTATGTATGATAATCTATGTAACTGCATTTGTGTATATCTAAATAAACTTACTAACTTAATATTCCTTCTTTCAACACACTGGCCATATCCCACCGAGGCAGGGTGGCCCAAAAGGAAACACAAAAGTTTCTCCTTTTAAATTTAGTAATATATACTAGAGAAGGGGGTTACTAACCCCTTGCTCCCGGCATTTTAGTCGCCTCTTACGACACGCATGGCCTAAGGAGGAAGAATTCTGTTCCACTTCCCCAAGGAGATAAGAGGAAATAAACAAGAACAAGCACTAGAAAGAAAATAGAAGAAAACCCAGAGGGGTGTGTATATATATGCTTGTACATCTATGTGTAGTGTGACCTAAGTGTAAGTAGAAGTAGCAAGACGTACCTGAAATCTTGCACATTTATGATACAAAAATGGACACCAGCAATCCTACCATCGTGTAAAACAATTACAAGCTTTCGTTCTACACTCACTTGGCAGGACGGTAGTACCTCCCTGGGCGGCTGCTGTTTACCAGCCTACTACCTATGTAACTTAATATATGTTAGTGTAAACTTGTTATCTAGTATTTGTATGCATTTATAAGTGGAGGAAGGAGGTGCTCCACTTTATGGCAATTTCCGCTTTATGGTGGTAGCCTGGAACCTAACCTGCCATATAAGTGGGGCCCTACTGTAATGAAATTAAGAAAAAATCAGAAAAATCAGTATTGAAATATTATGTAAAGATTAATATTTCAGGTACAAATATTTTTTTTTTTTTATTATCACACTGGCCGATTCCCACCAAGGCAGGGTGGCCCGAAAAAGAAAAACTTTCACCATCATTCACTCCATCACTGTCTTGCCAGAAGGGTGCTTTACACTACAGTTTTTAAACTGCAACATTAACACCCCTCCTTCAGAGTGCAGGCACTGTACTTCCCATCTCCAGGACTCAAGTCCGGCCTGCCGGTTTCCCTGAATCCCTTCATAAATGTTACTTTGCTCACACTCCAACAGCACGTCAAGTATTAAAAACCATTTGTCTCCATTCACTCCTATCAAACACGCTCATGCATGCCTGCTGGAAGTCCAAGCCCCTCGCACACAAAACCTCCTTTACCCCCTCCCTCCAACCCTTCCTAGGCCGACCCCTACCCCGCCTTCCTTCCACTACAGACTGATACACTCTTGAAGTCATTCTGTTTCGCTCCATTCTCTCTACATGTCCGAACCACCTCAACAACCCTTCCTCAGCCCTCTGGACAACAGTTTTGGTAATCCCGCACCTCCTCCTAACTTCCAAACTACGAATTCTCTGCATTATATTCACACCACACATTGCCCTCAGACATGACATCTCCACTGCCTCCAGCCTTCTCCTCGCTGCAACATTCATCACCCACGCTTCACACCCATATAAGAGCGTTGGTAAAACTATACTCTCATACATTCCCCTCTTTGCCTCCAAGGACAAAGTTCTTTGTCTCCACAGACTCCTAAGTGCACCACTCACTCTTTTTCCCTCATCAATTCTATGATTCACCTCATCTTTCATAGACCCATCCGCTGACACGTCCACTCCCAAATATCTGAATACGTTCACCTCCTCCATACTCTCTCCCTCCAATCTGATATTCAATCTTTCATCACCTAATCTTTTTGTTATCCTCATAACCTTACTCTTTCCTGTATTCACCTTTAATTTTCTTCTTTTGCACACCCTACCAAATTCATCCACCAATCTCTGCAACTTCTCTTCAGAATCTCCCAAGAGCACTGTGTCATCAGCAAAGAGCAGCTGTGACAACTCCCACTTTGTGTGTGATTCTTTATCTTTTAACTCCACGCCTCTTGCCAAGACCCTCGCATTTACTTCTCTTACAACCCCATCTATAAATATATTAAACAACCACGGTGACATCACACATCCTTGTCTAAGGCCTACTTTTACTGGGAAAAAATTTCCCTCTTTCCTACATACTCTAACTTGAGCCTCACTATCCTCGTAAAAACTCTTCACTGCTTTCAGTAACCTACCTCCTACACCATACACTTGCAACATCTGCCACATTGCCCCCCTATCCACCCTGTCATACGCCTTTTCCAAATCCATAAATGCCACAAAGACCTCTTTAGCCTTATCTAAATACTGTTCACTTATATGTTTCACTGTAAACACCTGGTCCACACACCCCCTACCTTTCCTAAAGCCTCCTTGTTCATCTGCTATCCTATCCACTTAAAATTTAAACAAGGCAAGGAATAAAAACATATCACTAGATATTACAGGACAGTATTAAAAGGATTGTATGAACAAAAGGTAATCATCTCAACAATCATATAGGCAGCCTCTCACCCAGCCCACATCTACAGCAGCCCCTACAATCAACTATTCCTGAGAGTTACCCATGACTGCTGTGCTTATCCCACTTCTGGGAGTTTAAGCTGAGTAACCATGATTGTCATGCAACCTTAGACAATGCAATGACATTGTTTTCAAACTCCCTACAATTTAGGCAGGGGATATTAGCAGAGGGACTTTTCTTGTGCCAGGGTGATCTACCAGTCGGCTCTAGACACAATCTAAGTCTCGCACTCTCTCAAACTGTAATGTCCTAAACAAGCTCTTGTAAAATACCTAATTACTAGAGCACCACCAGGCAAAATTACTTAAACAGCATGGTGAAGTGGAGGTCTTGAAGATGCCATAGTAATTTATTTTCCAATTTCAAATGTATTTGAATGTTATATTATTATTATTAGGTTTTGTGGGCAAGGGGCTTGGACTTCCAGCAAGCGTGCGTGAGCGTGTTAGATAGGAGTGAATGGAGACGAATGGTACTTGGGACCTGACGATCTGTTGGAGTGTGAGCAGGGTAATATTTAGTGAAGGGATTCAGGGAAACCGGTTATTTTCATATAGTCGGACTTGAGTCCTGGAAATGGGAAGTACAATGCCTGCACTTTAAAGGAGGGGTTTGGGATATTGGCAGTTTGGAGGGATATGTTGTGTATCTATATATGTGTATGCTTCTAGACTGTTGTATTCTGAGCACCTCTGCAAAAACAGTGATAATGTGCGAGTGTGGTGAAAGTGTTGAATGATGATGAAAGTATTTTCTTTTTGGGGATTTTCTTTCTTTTTTGGGTCACCCTGCCTCGGTGGGAGACGGCCGACTTGTTAAAAAAAAAAAAAAAAAAAAAAAATTATTATTCCATGAAGGAATAAATGCTTGTGTCTGTGCAGGTTAATAATATTTGTGCAATGAATATTTTCATTTACTATAATACCACTAATGTTTGATACATTTTCTACAAATAAAAATAGCTAATCATTCTCAAAACATTATGAATGCATGATTTTAAAGAGTTCACGGGGTTATTATTAATGTAGATCAGCTGCAAAAGTGTAACAGGAATAAGATTTAGTTAAAATTATTATTTAAACTGCAGGTACACAAACTTGCCTGTCTTTGGCCAAATGTAGAAATCTCTTAAGGTCAGCTTTGGAAAAGCCTCCAATGGGATTAATATCAGCAGAACTACAATCATATTTAGTCATATATCCTCGCAGTGCCTCATCCACATTTGCAGAGCCTAAAACCAGAAGTCCACCTTGCTTTCCCCGAACCCACAGCATCAACTGAAAGAGATGGTGATGAATATAGTGCACTTAAATTTTAAACCATTTGTTTTCATAATGGAAAAAGATAAAGATTATTATTTTTTTTTTTTTTATTATTATCACACTGGCCGATTCCCACCAAGGCAGGGTGGCCCGAAAAAGAAAAACTTTCACCATCATTCACTCCATCACTGTCTTGCCAGAAGGGTGCTTTACACTACAGTTTTTAAACTGCAACATTAACACCCCTCCTTCAGAGTGCAGGCACTGTACTTCCCATCTCCAGGACTCAAGTCCGGCCTGCCGGTTTCCCTGAACCCCTTCATAAATGTTACTTTGCTCACACTCCAACAGCACGTCAAGTATTAAAAATCATTTGTCTCCATTCACTCCCATCAAACACGCTCACGCATGCCTGCTGGAAGTCCAAGCCCCTCGCACACAAAACCTCCTTTACCCCCGCTCTCCAACCTTTCCTAGGCCGACCCCTACCCCGCCTTCCTTCCACTACAGACTGATACACTCTTGAAGTCATTCTGTTTCACTCCATTCTCTCTACATGTCCGAACCACCTCAACAACCCTTCCTCAGCCCTCTGGACAACAGTTTTGGTAATCCCGCACCTCCTCCTAACTTCCAAACTACGAATTCTCTGCATTATATTCACACCACACATTGCCCTCAGACATGACATCTCCATTGCCTCCAGCCTTCTCCTCGCTGCAACATTCATCACCCATGCTTCACACCCATATAAGAGCGTTGGTAAAACTATACTCTCATACATTCCCCTCTTTGCCTCCAAGGATAAAGTTCTTTGTCTCCACAGACTCCTAAGTGCACCACTCACTCTTTTCCCCTCATCAATTCTATGATTAACCTCATCTTTCATAGACCCATCCGCTGACACATCCACTCCCAAATATCTGAATACATTCACCTCCTCCATACTCTCTCCCTCCAATCTGATATTCAATCTTTCATCACCTAATCTTTTTGTTATTCTCATAACCTTACTCTTTCCTGTATTCACCTTTAATTTTCTTCTTTTGCACACCCTACCAAATTCATCCACCAATTTCTGCAACTTCTCTTCAGAATCTCCCAAGAGCACAGTGTCATCAGCAAAGAGCAGCTGTGACAACTCCCACTTTGTGTGTGATTCTTTATCTTTTAACTCCACGCCTCTTGCCAAGACCCTCGCATTTACTTCTCTTACAACCCCATCTATAAATATATTAAACAAC
Source organism: Cherax quadricarinatus (assembly GCF_038502225.1). Classification (NCBI taxonomy): domain Eukaryota; kingdom Metazoa; phylum Arthropoda; class Malacostraca; order Decapoda; family Parastacidae; genus Cherax; species Cherax quadricarinatus. The sequence goes on from NC_091339.1 coordinate 1,025,760, forward strand.
CACGGTGACATCACACATCCTTGTCTAAGGCCTACTTTCACTGGGAAATAATTTCCCTCTTTCCTACATACTCTAACTTGAGCCTCACTATCCTCATAAAAACTCTTCACTGCTTTCAGTAACCTACCTCCTACACCATACACTTGCAACATCTGCCACATTGCCCCCCCTATCCACCCTGTCATATGCCTTTTCCAAATCCATAAATGCCACAAAGACCTCTTTAGCCTTACCTAAATACTGTTCACTTACATGTTTCACTGTAAACACCTGGTCCACACACCCCCTACCTTTCCTAAAGCCTCCTTGTTCATCTGCTATCCTATTCTCCGTCTTACTCTTAATTCTTTCAATAATAACTCTACCATACACTTTACCAGGTATACTCAGCAGACTTATCCCCCTATAATTTTTGCACTCTCTTTTATCCCCTTTGCCTTTATACAAAGGAACTATGCATGCTCTCTGCCAATCCCTAGGTACCTTACCCTCTTCCATACATTTATTAAATAATTGCACCAACCACTCCAAAACTATATCCCCACCTGCTTTTAACATTTCTATCTTTATCCCATCAATCCCGGCTGCCTTACCCCCTTTCATTTTACCTACTGCCTCACGAACTTCCCCCACACTCACAACTGGCTCTTCCTCACTCCTACAAGATGTTATTCCTCCTTGCCCTATACACGAAATCACAGCTTCCCTAACTTCATCAACATTTAACAATTCCTCAAAATATTCCCTCCATCTTCCCAATACCTCTAACTCTCCATTTAATAACTCTCCTCTCCTATTTTTAACTGACAAATCCATTTGTTCTCTAGGCTTTCTTAACTTGTTAATCTCACTCCAAAACTTTTTCTTATTTTCAACAAAATTTGTTGATAATATCTCACCCACTCTCTCATTTGCTCTCTTTTTACATTGCTTCACCACTCTCTTAACCTCTCTCTTTTTCTCCATATACTCTTCCCTCCTTGCATCACTTCTACTTTGTAAAAACTTCTCATATGCTAACTTTTTCTCCCTTACTACTCTCTTTACATCATCATTCCACCAATCGCTCCTCTTCCCTCCCGCACCCACTTTCCTGTAACCACAAACTTCTGCTGAACACTCTAACACTACATTTTTAAACCTACCCCATACCTCTTCGACCCCATTGCCTATGCTCTCATTAGCCCATCTATCCTCCAATAGCTGTTTATATCTTACCCTAACTGCCTCCTCTTTTAGTTTATAAACCTTCACCTCTCTCTTCCCTGATACTTCTATTCTCCTTGTATCCCATCTACCTTTTACTCTCAGTGTAGCTACAACTAGAAAGTGATCTGATATATCTGTGGCCCCTCTATAAACATGTACATCCTCAAGTCTACTCAACAGTCTTTTATCTACCAATACATAATCCAACAAACTACTGTCATTTCGCCCTACATCATATCTTGTATACTTATTTATCCTCTTTTTCTTAAAATATGTATTACCTATAACTAAACCCCTTTCTATACAAAGTTCAATCAAAGGGCTCCCATTATCATTTACACCTGGCACCCCAAACTTACCTACCACACCCTCTCTAAAAGTTTCTCCTACTTTAGCATTCAGGTCCCCTACCACAATTACTCTCTCACTTGGTTCAAAGGCTCCTATACATTCACTTAACATCTCCCAAAATCTCTCTCTCTCCTCTGCATTCCTCTCTTCTCCAGGTGCATACACGCTTATTATGACCCACTTCTCGCATCCAACCTTTACTTTAATCCACATAATTCTTGAATTTACACATTCATATTCTCTTTTCTCCTTCCATAACTGATCATTCAACATTACTGCTACCCCTTCCTTTGCTCTAACTCTCTCAGATACTCCAGATTTAATCCCATTTATTTTCCCCCACTGAAACTCCCCTACCCCCTTCAGCTTTGTTTCGCTTAGGGCCAGGACATCCAACTTCTTTTCATTCATAACATCAGCAATCATCTGTTTCTTGTCATCCGCACTACATCCACGCACATTTAAGCATCCCAGTTTTATAAAGTTTTTCTTCTTCTCTTTTTTAGTAAATGTCTACAGGAGAAGGGGTTACTAGCCCATTGCTCCCGGCATTTTAGTCGCCTCATACGACACGCATGGCTTACGGAGAAAAGATTCTTTTCCACTTCCCCATGGACAATAGAAGAAATAAAGAAGAACAAGAGCTATTTAGAAAAAGGAGAAAACCCTAGATGTATGTATATATATATGCATGTGCATGTCTGTGAAGTGTGACCAAAGTGTAAGTAGGAGTAGCAAGATATCCCTGTTATCTAGCGTGTTTATGAGACAGAAAAAGAAAACAGCAATCCTACCATCATGCAAAACAGTTACAGGTTTCTGTTTCACAGTCATCTGGCAGGACGGTAGTACTTCCCTGGGTGGTTGCTGTCTACCAACCTACTACTTAAAGATAGGATGTATTAATCACAATGTCTTCTTTTTTTAGGGGTTTGCCCTACAACCTCCAATTGAAAACCAAACAGGATCTTTCTCTCAGCACTCGTATGCCCAAATTATTTTTCTGTTTATTCTTCCTTATGAATGCCAATATTAGCCAGTTTAGAACAATATTTGAAGTGATATGTTTGCTTAAGTATAAAATGAATCTCAATCTGAAACAAAATTAGTTAATCAGACTTTTTCATTATTCACTAATTCTAGATTTGTTTGACCTCTACAAATGTCACCCTTGCACATTTGGGAGTTTGACCATATTCCAAAAATGAATATTAATAAATAAATATGTTTGACCTCTAGGTAGTAGGTTGGTAGACAGCAACCACCCAGGGAGGTACTACCGTCCACTAACCTTTGCAATTTTTCTTTAGAATCTCCCATAAGCACAATATCATCAGCAAAAAGTAACTGTCACTTCCCATTTTGTATTTAATTCCCCATAATTTAATCCCACCCCTCTCCCGAACACCCTAGCATTTACTTCTTTTACAACCCAATCTATAAATATATTAAACAACCATGGTGACATTACACATCCCTGTCTAAGACCTACTTTTACCAGGAAGTAGTCTCCCTCTCTTCTACACGCCCTAACCTGAGCCTCACTATCGTCATAAAAACTCTTTACAGCATTTAGTAACTTAACTATTCCATATACTTGCAACATCTGCCACATTGCTCCCCTATCCACTATCATGATGTGTTTTCTAAATCTATAAATGCAATAAAAACTTCCCTACCTTTATCTAAATACTGTTCACTTTTTCTAAATAGCTCTTGCTCTTTTTTATTTCTTCTATTGTCCATGGGGAAGTGGAAAAGAATCTTTCCTCCGTAAGCCATGCGTGTCGTATGAGGCGACTAAAATGCCGGGAGCAATGGGCTAGTAACCCCTTCTCCTGTATACAATTACTAAAAAAGAGAAGAAGAAAAACTTTATAAAACTGGGTTGCTTAAATGTGCGTGGATGTAGTGCGGATGACAAGAAACAGATGATTGCTGATGTTATGAATGAAAAGAAGTTGGATGTCCTGGCCCTAAGCGAAACAAAGCTGAAGGGGGTAGGAGAGTTTCAGTGGGGGGAAATAAATGGGATTAAATCTGGAGTATCTGAGAGAGTTAGAGCAAAGGAAGGGGTAGCAGTAATGTTAAATGATCAGTTATGGAAGGAGAAAAGAGAATATGAATGTGTAAATTCAAGAATTATGTGGATTAAAGTAAAGGTTGGATGCGAGAAGTGGGTCATAATAAGCGTGTATGCACCTGGAGAAGAGAGGAATGCAGAGGAGAGAGAGAGATTTTGGGAGATGTTAAGTGAATGTATAGGAGCCCTTGAACCAAGTGAGAGAGTAATTGTGGTAGGGGACTTGAATGCTAAAGTAGGAGAAACTTTTAGAGAGGGTGTGGTAGGTAAGTTTGGGGTGCCAGGTGTAAATGATAATGGGAGCCCTTTGATTGAACTTTGTATAGAAAGGGGTTTAGTTATAGGTAATACATATTTTAAGAAAAAGAGGATAAATAAGTATACACGATATGATGTAGGGCGAAATGACAGTAGTTTGTTGGATTATGTATTGGTAGATAAAAGACTGTTGAGTAGACTTCAGGATGTACATGTTTATAGAGGGGCCACAGATATATCAGATCACTTTCTAGTTGTAGCTACACTGAGAGTAAAAGGTAGATGGGATACAAGGAGAATAGAAGCATCAGGGAAGAGAGAGGTGAAGGTTTATAAACTAAAAGAGGAGGCAGTTAGGGTAAGATATAAACAGCTATTGGAGGATAGATGGGCTAATGAGAGCATAGGCAATGGGGTCGAAGAGGTATGGGGTAGGTTTAAAAATGTAGTGTTAGAGTGTTCAGCAGAAGTTTGTGGTTACAGGAAAGTGGGTGCAGGAGGGAAGAGGAGCGATTGGTGGAATGATGATGTAAAGAGAGTAGTAAGGGAGAAAAAGTTAGCATATGAGAAGTTTTTACAAAGTAGAAGTGATGCAAGGAGGGAAGAGTATATGGAGAAAAAGAGAGAGGTTAAGAGAGTGGTGAAGCAATGTAAAAAGAGAGCAAATGAGAGAGTGGGTGAGATGTTATCAACAAATTTTGTTGAAAATAAGAAAAAGTTTTGGAGTGAGATTAACAAGTTAAGAAAGCCTAGAGAACAAATTGATTTGTCAGTTAAAAATAGGAGAGGAGAGTTATTAAATGGAGAGTTAGAGGTATTGGGAAGATGGAAGGAATATTTTGAGGAATTGTTAAATGTTGATGAAGATAGGGAAGCTGTGATTTCGTGTATAGGGCAAGGAGGAATAACATCTTGTAGGAGTGAGGAAGAGCCAGTTGTGAGTGTGGGGGAAGTTCGTGAGGCAGTAGGTAAAATGAAAGGGGGTAAGGCAGCCGGGATTGATGGGATAAAGATAGAAATGTTAAAAGCAGGTGGGGATATAGTTTTGGAGTGGTTGGTGCAATTATTTAATAAATGTATGGAAGAGGGTAAGGTACCTAGGGATTGGCAGAGAGCATGCATAGTTCCTTTGTATAAAGGCAAAGGGGATAAAAGAGAGTGCAAAAATTATAGGGGGATAAGTCTGTTGAGTGTACCTGGTAAAGTGTATGGTAGAGTTATAATTGAAAGAATTAAGAGTAAGACGGAGAATAGGATAGCAGATGAACAAGGAGGCTTTAGGAAAGGTAGGGGGTGTGTGGACCAGGTGTTTACAGTGAAACATATAAGTGAACAGTATTTAGATAAGGCTAAAGAGGTCTTTGTGGCATTTATGGATTTGGAAAAGGCGTATGACAGGGTGGATAGGGGGGCAATGTGGCAGATGTTGCAAGTGTATGGTGTAGGAGGTAGGTTACTGAAAGCAGTGAAGAGTTTTTACGAGGATAGTGAGGCTCAAGTTAGAGTATGTAGGAAAGAGGGAAATTTTTTCCCAGTAAAAGTAGGCCTTAGACAAGGATGTGTGATGTCACCGTGGTTGTTTAATATATTTATAGATGGGGTTGTAAGAGAAGTAAATGCGAGGGTCTTGGCAAGAGGCGTGGAGTTAAAAGATAAAGAATCACACACAAAGTGGGAGTTGTCACAGCTGCTCTTTGCTGATGACACTGTGCTCTTGGGAGATTCTGAAGAGAAGTTGCAGAGATTGGTGGATGAATTTGGTAGGGTGTGCAAAAGAAGAAAATTAAAGGTGAATACAGGAAAGAGTAAGGTTATGAGGATAACAAAAAGATTAGGTGATGAAAGATTGAATATCAGATTGGAGGGAGAGAGTATGGAGGAGGTGAACGTATTCAGATATTTGGGAGTGGACGTGTCAGCGGATGGGTCTATGAAAGATGAGGTGAATCATAGAATTGATGAGGGAAAAAGAGTGAGTGGTGCACTTAGGAGTCTGTGGAGACAAAGAACTTTGTCCTTGGAGGCAAAGAGGGGAATGTATGAGAGTATAGTTTTACCAACGCTCTTATATGGGTGTGAAGCGTGGGTGATGAATGTTGCAGCGAGGAGAAGGCTGGAGGCAGTGGAGATGTCATGTCTGAGGGCAATGTGTGGTGTGAATATAATGCAGAGAATTCGTAGTTTGGAAGTTAGGAGGAGGTGCGGGATTACCAAAACTGTTGTCCAGAGGGCTGAGGAAGGGTTGTTGAGGTGGTTCGGACATGTAGAGAGAATGGAGCGAAACAGAATGACTTCAAGAGTGTATCAGTCTGTAGTGGAAGGAAGGCGGGGTAGGGGTCGGCCTAGGAAGGGTTGGAGGGAGGGGGTAAAGGAGGTTTTGTGTGCGAGGGGCTTGGACTTCCAGCAGGCATGCGTGAGCGTGTTTGATAGGAGTGAATGGAGACAAATGGTTTTTAATACTTGACGTGCTGTTGGAGTGTGAGCAAAGTAACATTTATGAAGGGATTCAGGGAAACCGGCAGGCCGGACTTGAGTTCTGGAGATGGGAAGTACAGTGCCTGCACTCTGAAGGAGGGGTGTTAATGTTGCAGTTTAAAAACTGTAGTGTAAAGCACCCTTCTGGCAAGACAGTGATGGAGTGAATGATGGTGAAAGTTTTTCTTTTTCGGGCCACCCTGCCTTGGTGGGAATCGGCCGGTGTGATAATAAAAAAAAAAAAAAAAAAATAATATATGCTTCAATGTAAACACTTGATCTACACATCCCCTACCCACTCTAAAACCTCCTTGCTCATCCGCAATCCTACATTCTGTCTTACCTCTAATTCTTTCAATAATAACCCTACAGTACACTTTCCCTGGTATACTCAGTAAACTTATTCCTCTATAATGTTTACAATCTCTTTTATCCCCCTTCCCTTTATATAAAGGGACTATACACGCTCTCCGCCAATCCCTAGGTACCTTCCCCTCTTCCATACATTAAACAAAAATACCAACCACTCCAACACTATGTCCCCCCCTGCTTTTAACATTTCTGTCATGATCCCGTCAGTTCCAGCTGCTTTACCCCCTTTCATTCTACGTAATGCCTCACGCACCTCCCCCACACTCACATCCTGCTCTTCTTCACTCCTAATAGATGATATACCTCCCTGGCCAGTGCATGAAATTACCGCCTCCCTTTCTTCGTCGACATTTAAAAGTTCCTCAAAATATTCTCGCCATCTACCCAAAACCTCCATCTCCCCATCTACTAACTCCCCTTCTGTTTTTAACTGATAAATCCATTTGTTCCCTAGGCTTTCTTAACTTGTTTAACTCACTCCAAAATTTTTTCTTATTTTCATTAAAATTCCTTGACAGTACCTCTCCCACTCTATCATCCACTCTCCTTTTGCACTCTCTCACCACTCTCTTCACCTTTCTTTTACTCTCCATATACTCTACTCTTATAACACTTCTGCTTTGTAAATACCTCTCATAAGCTACCTTTTTCTCTTTTATCACACCCTTTACTTCATCATTCCACCAATCACTCCTCTTTCCTCCTGCACCCACCCTCCTATAACCACAAATTTCTGCCCCACATTCTAATACTACATTTTTAAAACTATTCCAACCCTCTTCAACCCCTCCCCCCCCCACTACTCATACCTGCACCAGTCTACCTTTCTGCCAATAGTTGCTTATATTTCACCCGAAGTTCCTCTTCCCTAAGTTTATACACTTTCACCTCCCTCTTACTTGTTGTTGCCCTTTTCCTCTTATCCCATTTACCTCTTACTCTAACTGTAGCTACAACCAGATAATGATCCGATATATCAGTTGCCCCTCTATAAACGTGTACATCCTGGAGCCTACCCATCAACCTTTTATCCACCAATACATAATCTAACAAACTACTTTCATTACGTGCTACATCATACCTTGTATATTTATTTATCGTCTTTTTCATAAAATATCTATTACTTATTACCAAACCTCTTTCTACACATAGCTCAATTAAAGGCTCCCCATTTTCATTTACCCCTGGCACCCCAAATTTACCTACTACTCCCTCCACAACATTTTTTCCCACTTCAGCATTAAAATCCCCAACCACAAGTACACTTTACACTTGGTTCAAAACTCCCCATGCAATTACTCAACATTTCCCAAAATCTCTCTCTCTCTCCTCTATACTTCTCCCTTCCCCAGGTGCATAAACGCTTACAATAACCCACTTCTCACATCCAACCTTTATTTTACTCCACATAATCCTTGAATTTATATATTTATAGTCCCTCTTTTCCTGCCATAGCTTATCCTTATCCTCAGATGAGTGTGTATAAATAAACGTGTATATGTATGTTTAGTGTGACCTATGTGTAAGTAGAAGTATCAAGACGTACCTGTAATCTTGCATATTTATGAGACAGACAAAAGACACCAGCAATCCTACCATCATGTAAAACAATTACAGGCTTTCATTTTACACTCACTTGGCAGAACGGTAGTACCTCCCTGGGTGGGTGCTGTCTACCAACCTACTACCTATAAAATGAGAGTTGCTACTCTCACCACTGGGCAATGGCGACCAGTATTTAGGTGAACAGTATTTAGGTATAGGTAGGGAAGCTTTCATTGCATTTACAGATTTAGAAAAGGCATATGATAGAGTGGATATGGGAGCAATGTGGCAGATGTTTCAAGAGTATGTAATAGGTAGTAAGTTACTAAATGCTGTAAAGAGTTTTTATGAGGATAGTGAGGCTCACATTAGGGTGTGTAGTAGAGAAGATTACTTCCCAGTAGAAGTAGGTCTTAGACAGTGATGTGCAATGTCACCATGGTTGTTTAACATGTTTATATATGGGGTCGCAAAAGAAGTAAATGCTAGGGTGTTTGGGAGACGGGTGAGATTAAATTTTGGGAAATCGAGTACAAAATGGGAGCTGACAGTTACTTTTTGCTGACGATAATGTGCTTTTGGGAGATTCTAAAGAAAAGTTGCAAAGGTTAGTGGATGAGTTTGGGAGGGTGTGTAAAGGTAGAAAGTTGAACATGAACATAGATAAGAGTAAGGTGATGAGGGTATCAAATGATTTAGATAAAGAAAAATTGGATATCACATTGGAGGGAGGGAGAGCATATGGAAGAAGTGAGAATGTTTTCAGATATTTGGTAGTTGAGTTGTCAATGGATAGGTTTATGAAGGATGAGATTAATGACAGAACTGATAAAGGAAAAAAAGTGAGTAGTGCATTGAGGTATGTGGAGATGAAAAAATGTTATCCAAGGAGGCAAAGAAGGAAATGTACGAGAGTATAGTGGTACCAACACTCTTACATGGGTGTGAAGCATGGGTTGTAAATGCTGCAGTGAGGAGGCAGTTGGAGGCAGCAGAGATGTCCTGTCTAAGGGCAATGTGTGGTGTGAATATTATACAAAGAATTCGTGTTGTGAAAATTAGGTGTGGAATTACTAAAAGTATTAGCCAGAGGGCTGAAGAGGGGCCATTGAGGTGGTTTGATCATTTAGAGAGAATGGAACAAAGCAGAATGACTTGGAGAGCATATAAATCTGTAGGGGAAGGAAGGTGGGGTAGGGGGTCGTCCTCAAAAAGGTTGGAGGAAGGGGGTAAAGGAGGTTTTGTGGGCAAGAGGCTTGGGCTTGCAGAAAGCATGTGTGAGTGTGTAAGATAGGAGTGAATGGAGACAAGTGATTTTTGGGACCTGACAAGCTTTGGAGTATGAGCAGGGATATGCAAAAGAAAATGAGATTTCTTCCAGAAGGATCCTGGAAGAGTAACTCTCTCATGTAACAAAGATTAGTAGGAACAAAGAGAGGGGAAATTATCTATAAAATCAACTTACTTGAGCAAAGAGATAAGCCAACACCATACGAAGGCGTGCTTGCACATTCTGTAGAGCAACGTTTTCTCTTGTAGTGCCCCCACGCACTCTAAACTTTGGGATGAAGCCTGTGGCAGCACTGAAGATGCCTAATGCAGCTGATACCATACTGTCAATTGTAACTGGTATGTGGTAACTGAGGAAGAAAGATTCAATTTAAGTAACTGTGATGGTCCCTGTAAAGTCAACTGTCTAAGCAATGATGGTCGCTGTAAAGTCAACTGTCTAGGCAATGATGGTCCCTGTAATGTCAACTATCTAGGTAAAGATGGTACTTGTAATGTCAACTGCCTGGGTAATGATGGTAAAATGTCAACTGTCTGAGTGATGATGGTAATGTTAACAACTATTTAGGGGATGATGGTAATATCAACTATCTAAGGGATGGTGGTAATATCAACTGGCATTTCTGATTCTTTTTTGCCATTTTAATGCCCATAGGTTGGCTTTTCCTTGGATTGCCTGAGTACTAGTACAATGCATCTGGTACTATTTCTTCTCATTGCTGTACTACATGATTGGTCCTAGGGTTCCCATGTGGATTAGATGTGACTGGACAGACTAATGAGATGCTCAGTTGGAGTTGATTAAGTACAGTACACCTGGCAGTGGACACTTTCTCAGGTAAAAAAGTCACTGCATTACCACATTACATATAACAACTGTTAAGTCACAATTCCATTTTTAATGTGTAAGTCATTTATCACTACATTTCAACTATTAGAACTAAGCCAATAAGAAATTTAAGTAAAGTCAGTATGAGTTCTCTTTTTGTATCTGCCTCTGTAGGTGATAGTAAATTTTACAGGATCTAGATTTGAAATATTTTTTAGATATTATGCAAGTATGTACTAGTATTGTATCAAATTTGCAGGTTACGAGGGCAAACTGTATTCAGAGAAAATATACACATATGGAAAAGAATCAAGTACACTTCATACAATTAGAACTACAAGCCCAACCTTTCAGTCATCACTGGATTATTCTACAGTGGATTCATCATTATGGTTTCCCACCGAACACCTGGAGATTCACCTCACTTCATACTATCAGTGACCTCATCATCACATAAGAACATAAGAAATAGGGAACACTGCAACAGGCCTACTGCCCCATGTGAAGCAGGTCCATGCCACCCCCCAGCCTAACACAAAGACCACCTAGTCAGGTCACTTCCATTTAAGGAAGGAGCATGGCACCAGACCTGGTAGCCCAAGCTTGTCAGGTCCAACTCTCACCCATCCACACCCACTCATATATTTATCCAACCTATTTTTAAAACTACACAACGTCTTAGCTTCTATGACGGTACTCGGGAGTTTGTTCCACTCATCCACAACTCTATTACCAAACCAGTGCTTTCCTATGTCCTTCCTGAATCTGAACTTTTCCAGCTTGAAACCATTGCTGCGAGTCCTGTCTTGGCTGGATATTTTCAGCACGCTGTTTATGTCCCCTTTATTTATTCCTGTTTTCCATTTATACACCTCAATCATATACCCCCTAATTCTATGCCTTTATAGAGAATGCAGATTCACAGCCCTCAGTCTATCCTCATAGGGAAGATTTCTGATACATGGAATCAACTTTGTCGTCCTCCTCTGTACGTTTTCCAGTGAATTTATATCCATTCTGTAATATGGTGACCAGAACTGTGCAGCATAATCTAAATGAGGCCTAACCAAGGATACATAGAGTTGAAGAACAACCTGAGGACTTCTATTATTTATACTTCTTGATATGAAGCCAAGGATTCTGTTAGCTTTATTGCGAACACTTATGCACTGTTGTCTTGGTTTCAGATTACTGCTAACCAGAACTCCTAAATCCTTTTTGCAATCAGTAGTACTAAGATCTACACTATTCAGTTAATAAGTGGCATGGTTATTGTCCTGTCCAACATTTAGCACTTTGCATTTGTCTATATTAAACTGCATCTGCCACTTCTTCGACCACTGCATCAGTCTATTCAAATCATCCTGGAGTGCACTAATGTCCTCAATAGAATGAATTGGACGGCCTATTTTGGTGTCACCAGTAAATTTGCTTATGTTGCTATTTATTCCCTCATCTATATCGTTTATGTAAATTGTGAACAACAAGGAGCCCGACATTGACCCCTGTGGAACACCACTTGTGACGTTCTCCCATTCTGATTTCTCCCCATTTATGCAAACTCTTTGCTGCCTATTTGTCAACGATGCCTCTACCTGTCAGGTATTGTACAGTAGTGATCAGCATTTTGAAATAAATTAGTATTACTACGTGGTTTTTATAAAGAAGCATTTATGGATTTACTGGAGTTATTTTAGAAACATGTCCCCCACAAACTTTGAGGGATAACTACGTTTAACAAATTAATCAATTTCAGAAAAAATTTGATCAATTTTACAAACCTACATCAAGACATACCTTCCAATTTGTTGAGAGAGAAGCTTAGCTCGAGCCTTTGTCTCTAATGATGAATTTTCGGTGGCCATGTAAACAGTGTGGAAGATTCTACCACAAAGCTCACGACGATCCCGAGGAACATAATCTGCTTGGGATACTATACGCCGAACATCTTCTAATACCTATCAGATAGGGATTCAGTATTTGAAGCATCAGATCTCGAAGTTAACATACCGTAATACCAAGCTCTCTCAGTTTTAATGCCACCATATAAAACAAAAGGAATATAATATTGCCCATGTTCATTGATAGATCTGTGTACATGTAAGTGAGGTATGATTGTCCTATGACCAGTTTTAATTTAATGAAATATAACCCAGAATCAATTCTATTTCGTATGTACCAACTCTTGAAGACAATACTGCTGATGTTTATGTCCACTGCAACTACAATTATAATTACTGAAGAGAGAAAAATGTGCAAGAATAACCATTACACTCAAACCAAAAATTAACAGATCTCAATGTGAAGTTCAGTTTGGAGGGATATGTTGTGTATCTTTATACATATATGCTTCTAAACTGTTGTATTCTGAGCACCTCCGCAAAAACAGTGATTATGTGCAAGTGAGGTGAAAGTGTTGAATGATGATGAAAGTATTTTCTTTTGGGGGATTTTCTTTCTTTTTTGGGTCACCCTGCCTCGGTGGGAGACGGCCGACTTGTTGAAAAAAAAAAAAAATGTACAGAAGACAGACAGACAGATGATTTCATGCCCTAGCAGCTCAGTCAAATAACAGAACTAAAATGCATGAAACAAATCAATAGACAAGTAATATTTATACCTTCTCTTCTCCATTAGCAACAGCCTGTACCACTAGCTGACACATAGAGAACACAATGGTAGCCGTTGCAGATGAGTCGACACCACCTGATAATGGAAGGAGGAAGCCTCCTTGACCTGAACGCCTCAAGTAATCCCACAACCAGCAAGCAGGGCCATAAAGAATTTCTTCCTCTGGGAGAGGGATAGTGTATTCTATGGGAGCACATGATGGCAGGAATATGTCTTCATCATTGGAGAGAGCAAAATTTACCTGCAAGGAGTTAATAAAGGCAAATATATTAGAATGTTGTACTTCAATAATAAAACCTAAAAACAAGAACAGTAGTGTTACAGTATCAGTAATGTACAGATCAGCATAAATTAAACTCTTACTATCAAGAGAATTTTATATTATATTGCTTTTACTTTATGCTTTAACTAAAACTTAGTCCACTTGAAGATTCACACAGTGCTAAGCCAACTGCATGAATTTCTGTCTATGGCACTACTAATTACTGTGTTCTTGCTGAAAGTGATGCAACAATAGCAGAACTGACAGCAAACTTATGACAGGAAAACAAGCACTATAACAACCTGTATTTGAAAATGAACGTACATAGGTCTATAGAATGTAAGATAAATAAATGATGAATTCGAGCAAATGTTAACAAGGGTCGATGATACAGATATTCTAGACATTTCTGAGACACAGTTCAAAAATGGGACATAGTTCATGCAAAAGGATAAGGATACTTGATGTGGATGTGAATATATCAACAATATGGAGGAATGGACCCAAGTGCATACACCTGAGACAACTTTATTGGATGTTGCAGTACCAGAATATTGGTTAATCTGTATGAGGCATGACAATGAGAAAGCAGAGAACCCAACAGGAGCAGGTGATGCTGTACAAAATGCTACCTCCAGTACCATAGCACAAAGGGTTGGTAACTATTAAATCTCAACAATCCAAGCATTCATAGTACTGCTGCAAGCTGATTCTTGGCTGCCACATGACAGGGCAATTACCTATAACTTGCATTCTCAGCTATATAAACAGTAGGGCCCCGTTTTACGGCGTTTCACCTTGCAGCATTCCACAAATACAGACATTTCAAATTATGGCCAAAACCCTCTATACGGCTCCCCATCTTTCTAATATGGTGCGTACCACCTGGTTTGTTTACATTCTCCTGAGCACCGCATCTCTCCATTATGTTTGGAAACTTTACAAAATTTCAAGTATTTTAAAGTTATTTCATATTTTATATGTAAAGCGGATCCCCGGTTATTTGCCATAATCCATTCCAGGAGGTTGGCCTAAATCCGAAATGGCCAAAACCCGAAGTAATATTTCCCATAAGAAATAATGTAAATCCAATTAATCTGTTCCAAACACCCAAAAATATTAACAAAAAATACATTTTTTAAGGAATACCTATAGTTTTACAAACAGAAAACAACGAGAAAGAAATATAAAGCAGTAATTTTAATAAATGAACATTACATACCTTTATTAAAGACTCTTGTTGGCATATGGAAGGCGGCAAACGGGAGGAGAGCTTATTGTTTGGAAGGGTAATCCCCCTCCATAAGGACTTCAGGTATCAAGTCCCACTATGGGGTTACTTCCCTTCTTTGCTTTTTACTGGCACTAGGACCAGCTTGAGTCACTGCACCCATCGCACAAAAAATCTGTCCAGAGAGGCTTGTTTCTGGAGTCTCTGTAAAATTTGCCTAAAATGGGACAAGACATTGTCATTGAACATGTTGCAGACACAGCTTGCAACAATTTTGTCAGGGTGATAATTCTCCGCAAAACTTTGCACCTCACTCCACTTTGCACAAATGTCCTTAATCACTAAAGAAGACACATTCTCCCCCTCTCTTCCTCCTCTGAGGCAATATTCTCAGCTGCGGTCCGTTGCTGTTCCTGTTGAAGGTGTTGCAGCTCTTCAGTGGTTAGCTCTTCCCTGTGGTCCTCCACCATCTCAACATCCTCGCCACTCACATCCAACCCCATGGACTTCCCCAAAGACACAATACATTTCACGATATGCATAGGGTCATTCATATTTTGCGGTAACTTCTTTCTTGAATTCTATCGTGTTTCTCACCTTCTTTACCAAAAGGCTGGCACTCTGACCATTCTTTGGCCCCCATGGTGGCTTATTTCATAGTTGCAATCAATAAACTAGCACCAAAAACAATCGATGAGCGCACGGAGTATTCCTAACCCAAAGAGAGCGATGCGCAGACTGAGTGTGATGTTCGTGAGAAAGCGCGTCGCTGGTGGGTGGATGCACCTCATACCAATGATTTCCAAGTGGATGGCCGATATCCGGGGGGGGGGGGGGGTGATTTCACCGAAAAAAGTGGTCGATTTCCGAATTGCCCGATTTCTGCACCAGCTGATATCCGGGGGTCCACTGTACTCCGATAATTATACTTATGTGTACCTGTACCTAAGAAACTTATACACTGTGTTGGTGTGCAGGTACACATTAAAAACACTAAGAGTGTCTTGCTAGTCTTAAAGACGCCATATTAATAATGATGATAATAATGACACACAATGTATATTTTATGATATTTCTTTCAAAATTATATAATAAACATGCTTTGTAATACAGTGGACCCCTGGTCTGCGATGGCATCGGTATCCGATAAATCCGGCATTCGATACATTTTAACGCAAAAATTTTGCCTCAGTTCCCGTTAAAAAACTCGCCATACGCGATTCGTCCGAGACATGTCCACGTGTGGCCTGAACTGCCCCATGTGTGCCAGTGTTTACAAGCCAGCCAATGTGCTCGCATCTAAGGATACATTCGGTACATTCCATATTATCACAGTGTTTTTGGTGCTTGTTTCTGCAAAATAAGTCACCATGGGCCCCAAGAAAGCTTCTAGTGCCAACCCTTCAAGAAAAAGGGTGCTAATGACTATTGAAATGAAGAAAGAGATAATTGCAAAGTACGAAAGTGGAGTGCGTGTGTCGGAGCTGGCCAGGTTGTATACAAAACCCCAATCAACAATCGCTACTATAGTGATCAGGAAAACGGCAATCAAGGAAGCTGTTGTTGCAAAAGGTGCAACTGTGATTACAAAACAGCGACCGCAAGTGTTAGAAGATGTTGAGAGACTGCTATTGGTGTGGATAAATGAAAAACAGGTAGCAGGAGATGGCATCTCTCAAGCGATCATCTGTGAAAAGACTAGGAAGTTGCATGACAATTTGGAAAAGAAATTGCCTGCAACTAGTGGTGATATGAGTGAATTTAAGGCCAGCAAAGGTTGGTTTGAAAGATTTAAGAATCGTAGTGGCATACATAGTGTGATTAGGCATGGTGAGGCTGCCAGTTCAGACCAAAAAGCGGCTGAAAAATATGTGAAGGAATTCAAGGATTACATAGACAGTGAAGACTTGAAACCTGAACAAGTGTTTAATTTGGAAAAAACAGGCCTGTTTTGGAAGAAATTGCCAAGCAGGACCTACATTACTCAGGAGGAAAAGGCACTCCCAGGACATAAGCCTATGAAAGACAGGGTTACTCTTTTGATGTGTGCCAATGCTAGTGGTGATTGCAAAGTGAAGCCTTTATTGGTGTATCACTCTGAAACTCTCAGAGCGTTCAGGCAAAACAATGTCCTCGAGGCTAATTTGTGTGTGCTGTGGAGGGCAAACAGTAAGGCATGGGTCACTAGGGACTTTTACTATGACTGGTTACACCATGCATTTGCCCCAGATGTGAAAAATTACCTAATTGAAAAGAAATTAGACATTAAGTGCCTCCTGGTATTAGCCAATGCCCCTGGTCATCCTACAGACTTGGCAGAGCAACTTTCTGGGGACATGAGCTTCATTAAGGTCAAGTTTTTTGCCTCCTAATACCACTTCTCTCCTGCAGCCCATGGACCAGCAGGTCATTTCCAACTTAAAGAAACTACACAAAAGCTGTGTTTCAAAAGTGTTTTGAAGTGACCACAGATACTCAATTGATTCTAAAAAGAGTTTTGGAAGGATCACTTTAATATCCTCAATTGTGTAAACCTTATAGGTAAGGCTTGGGAGGGAGTGACTAAGAGGACCTTGAACTCTGCTTGGAAGAAACTGTGGCCAGAATGTGTAGACAAAAGGGATTTTGAAAGATTTGAGGCTAACCCTAGGAATCCTATGCCAGTTGAGGAATCCATTGTGGCATTGGGGAAGTTCTTGGGGTTGGAGGTTAGTGGGGAGGATGTGGAAGAGTTGGTGGAGGAGGACAATGATGAACTAACCACTGATGAGCTGCTAGATCATCTTCAACAGCAAGAGGCCACACCTGAGGAAACTGCTTCGGAGAAGGGGATAGAGAAATTGAAGAAGTTGCCTACTTCAAAGATTAAGGAAATGTGTGCAAAGTGGCTTGAAGTGCAAACCTTTTTTGATGAAAATCACCCTGACGCAGCTACTGCAAGCCGTGTTGGCAACCTGTACAATGACAATGTTGTGAACCACTTTAGGAAATTCATAAAGGAACGAGAGGTACGGGCCTCTATGGACAGATATGTTGTGCGACAAAAGTCCAGTGACTCTCAAGCTGGTCCTAGCGGCATTAAAAGAAGGGAAGTAACCTCGGAAAAGGACTTGCTACCTCAAGTCCTAATGGAAGGGGATTCCCCTTCTAAACAATAACAACTTCCACACTCTCCCCTCCTCCCATCCCATCAATCATAACCAGATCTTCATTAAAGGTAAGTGTCATGTATTCTATTGTTAGTAGAGTACTACAAACTGTGCATGTCTTCTTCAGTTTGTGTGCATTAAATTTAATATTTCGTGTGGTAAAATTTTTTTTTTCATACTTTTGAGTGTCTTGCACGGATTAATTTGATTTCCATTATTTCTTATGGGGAAAATTGATTCGCTTTTCGATAATTTTGGTTTACGATGAGCTCTCAGAAATGGATTAATATTGCAAACCGGGGATCCACTGTATATAAACATGATAAATATACCCACAGTAGAATAAATTAACATAAATATGAGATGTTTTTCTAGTCGGCTTGTGGAGTGAACTAAAACCATATGCGTTCGCCTGAAACCATATGCGTTCGCTTGGTTTGTTTACAAAACTCGCATCTGTTCTCTCTCATGTACTCATTCTCTCTCTCTCTCTCTCTCTCTCTCTCTCTCTCTCTCTCTCTCTCTCTCTCTCTCTCTCTCTCTCTCTCTCATTCTCTCTCTCTCTCTCATTCTCTCTCTCTCTCATTCTCTCTCTCTCTCTCATTCTCTCTCTCTCTCTCTCTCATTCTCTCTCTCTCATTCTCTCTCTCTCTCTCATTCTCTCTCTCTCATTCTCTCTCTCTCATTCTCTCTCTCTCTCATTCTCTCTCTCATTCTCTCTCTCTCTCATTCTCCCTCTCTCTCTCATTCTCTCTCTCTCTCTCATTCTCTCTCTCTCTCATTCTCTCTCTCTCTCATTCTCTCTCTCTCATTCTCTCTCTCTCTCTCATTCTCTCTCTCTCTCTCATTCTCTCTCTCTCTCTCATTCTCTCTCTCTCTCATTCTCTCTCTCTCATTCTCTCTCTCTCTCATTCTCTCTCTCATTCTCTCTCTCTCATTCTCCCTCTCTCTCTCATTCTCTCTCTCTCTCTCATTCTCTCTCTCTCTCATTCTCTCTTTCTCTCTCTCTCTCATTCTCTCTTTCTCTCTCTCTCTCATTCTCTCTCTCTCTCATTCTCTCTCTCTCTCATTCTCTCTCTCGTTTATTCGTTTAATCTCATTTACTCACCTCTCACTCTACATTAAGGCTACAAATATTTTAAGGCAAGTAATGAGTGTACTGTACAGTGGACCCTCGAGTTTTGAACGTACCAATTATCGAACTTTTCGAGTTTCGGCCACTTTTTTCAAACCAATTTTGTTCCAAGTATCAAACTCTACCCGTCTTTCGAACCACCAGGTACCGGACCTGTCCGCCAACCAGCTCTGTCTGCGTCCCCGCTCAGGCGTCATGAGCAGTCTGCCTTTGTTGAGGCTTGAGTGAACACTAACCTGCGCACTCATTCAAACATTCACTATTAATTCATCGTGTTTAGTGCTTGTGCGACTGTGAAATAAGCCACTATGGGCCCAAAGAAACTTGCTAGTGGTACCCCTGTGGTGAAGAAAGTGAGAAATACCATAGATGTGAAGAAGGAAATAATACAAAAATATGAGTGGTGTGAGATTTGTTGAGCTTGCCAGGATGTATGGCAAAAGCAAGTCACCATCGCTTCTATCCTGGCAAAGAAAGAACAAATCAAGGAAGCTGATGTTGCAAAAGGTGTTGATAAGCTAACCAAAAATAGACCACAGACAGTCGATCAGGTTGAAAAGGTGTGGATTGATC
Source organism: Cherax quadricarinatus (assembly GCF_038502225.1). NCBI lineage: Eukaryota > Metazoa > Arthropoda > Malacostraca > Decapoda > Parastacidae > Cherax > Cherax quadricarinatus. The sequence continues at coordinate 1,045,153 of NC_091339.1, forward strand.
AGGTTGAGCTGGTGTGGATCAAGGATAAAGAGATGGTAGGTGATAAGTGTTCGGAGATGATTATTTGTGAAAAGGCAAGGAAGTTGCATGCCGACTTGGTAAAGAAAACTCCTGGAACCAGTGAATTTAAGGCCAGCAAAGGCTGGCTGGAAAGATTAAAGAAGCGTAGTGGCATACACAATGTTGTAAGGCATGGTGAGGCAGCCAGTTCAGACAAACGGCGACTGAGAAATTTGTACAGGAATTTTAACATTTCCCTGAAGTGGGACATGGTTCTGTCATTGAACATGTGCAGAGATGGCTTGTTTCAGCTTGGTCAGGGTGATACTTTTCAACGAAAGTTTGGAACTCATTCCACTTTGCACACATGTCCTTAATCACTGAAGAAGGCACCTCCTCCACTCCCTCTTCCTCCTCTGAAGCAAGTTCCTGAGCTGTAGCACAGAACAAAAGAGTTAGCCTGTTTCTCATAGGCTTGTATCCTGGGAGTGCCTTTTCTTCCTTTGTGATATAGATCCTCTTTGGCATTTTCTTCCAAAACAGGCCTGTTTTGTCACAACTGAACACTTGTTGGGGGTTTGAATTTTTCAGTGCCTACATACCCCTTAAAGAGGCACCAGAAACAGAGGACTATGAACAGTTATTTTGTGAGACTGGGGTCCAGCGACTCTCAAGCTGGTCCTAGTGGAATTAAAAGAAGAAGGGAAGTAACCTCAGAGAGGGCTTTGATACCTGAAGTCCTTATGAAGGGGAATTTTCCTTCCAAGCAATAACCTCAACTCTCTCTCTCTCTCTCCTCCCTCTCTTCCAGATGCTATCACCAATCTTCAATAAAGGTAAGTAAAAAGGTTATTTTATGTTTATTTAAATTTATTACTAATTCTACTAGTATGTATGTTTGTTGTGTATATGTAAAACTATAATGTAATCTCTATAAAATGTATTTTTTTGTGAATATTTTGGGTTTCTGGAGCAGATTAATTGTATTTCCATTATTTCTTATGAGAAATATTGGTTCGACTTTCGAACATCAGGACTTTAGAACTAGCTCCTGGAACGGATTAAGTTTGAAACTCAAGGGTCCACTGTATATGCATTTTATCACTCTAGGGAGCTTTAAATGCCTAGTATATAATGTGTGGGTGGGGTGGCCAGATAAGGTTACAATACCTACCACACTATTCAATACCTACCTACCCTACTATTCACCTTGCACCCTATATTAACAACCATTAAGACTACAAATATTTTAAGGTGAGTAATGAGTGTACACTGCATTTTATCGCTCTTTAAATGTCGAAGTATATTATGTGTGGGTGGGGTGGGGTGGGGTGGCCTGACTGGCTACCATACCTACCACACCTAACTTCTTACAATAAACACCATTCACTTCTCACCCTACATTAAGATTACAAATATTTTGAGGTAAATAATGAGTGTATTGTGTGTATTTTACTTTTTTTTTATGCCTTGTTCTATTGCTAACTTAATATATGTTAGCGTGAACTTATTATCTGACATTTACAAGTGGAAACAAATAGCGTTCTCCTTTCCAGCGATGTCTACTTTTCGGCAGTAGGCTGGACCAAACTTACCGTATAAGTGGGGGCCTACTGTACTATACTGTGCTTTCTCATTCTCTTGTAATGTTTGTAATGAACAACTTCAAGGACCAAACCAAACATATCCAATAAAGATGCCCTAAGTCCTATCATCCTTGCTGTGGTTATGTATGCCTCATTTATTAATACAGGAGTGGGTATAAAGAATGACATTTTTGGAACTAACACACTATACTGTCAGTCCCACAAAATTTGTGGTACAACATGTATTTTAGTCTGAGTTTAGTGATTTTAATGATTCAACAGTTTTACTGAAGGGAGGGTTCCCTCCAAATTATTTTGAATACATTTACTGGCTTTTTTTTTCCAGATTTTTTTTTTTCTTCTTTTGCCTTGGTCCACAACCCCTAAATTATAAACCAATCATAAAAAAAATTAATATATTCACTGTATCTCTTATGCCTAAATCTCTTTTCTTTCATAAAATTCTTATGAATTTCATTATTAATTAAAAAATAGCAATATTTGAAGTGACATGACTTTTTTAAGTAAAGAAGAACCCTTATCTGAAATAAAGTTCTTAACCCTTTCAAGGTCCAAGGCCAAAATCTGAAGTGGTGCCCCAGTGTCCAAGAATTTTCAAAAAAAAAATTTTTTATTTTTTTCTTATGAAATGGTAGAGAATCTTTTTGTGAATGTAATAAAACAAAAAGTACGAAATTTGATGGAAAACTGACGAAATTATGCTCTCGTGAATTTTGATGTGTCAGCGATATTTACGAATTGGCGATTTTGCCGACTTTGACTCCCATTTTAGGCCAATTACATTATTCCAGCCGACCAAATTCTTAGCTATTTCACTAGTATTACTTCTATTCTATCGATTGAGCACAAGAAATCACCAAGTCAACTGTTTCAACTACAAAATTAGGTGACCGGAAATTGGTAATTTGGCCAATTTAACACAAAGCTCAAAATATTCCAATTTCAAAATAGGGTCCAGAATAAACAATGTAGGTATTCCTGGCACTAAACTAACATTAACTCTGTTCATTAGTTACGTTTTGAGGCTTTACAAATAAATTCCATTTTGATTTTTTATTCACATAATGAATTTTTATTCACACCAAAAAATAGAAGATTTACTGTTATGCAATATTGTAATAATTGTATAAATATCATCACCACATTTGTGAATGTATATTAGACCCACCAGCTGGCGTGTATTAGACGTGTGAGGTCGTTTGTTTACTCTTGAACATCGGCAAAAATTTAACATTTCCGCCACTTTGAGCTCAGTTTCAAGCCATTTCCAGTGCTAACACCAATCAAAATTATCTCTATTTCTGTAATATGTCTTCCATTCTATCAAATGAGACCAAGAAATCACAAATACAACTATAAAAAACATACGAAAAAACACTGCAAAGTGGCTGTTTTAATCGAAAATTATGGTCTGTTTTTTTTCCTCTCATTATACACAGTGTGCTGCAGGATTTGTTTTATGTGGTGCACACATACCACATAGATGTATTCTCTCATATCTAGTCCCAAATTTACCACTCACAGTTTATCAGAGTGAGCTGAGCTCATGACGTAGATCTACGGTTTGGACCCTGAACGTAAAGCCTTAGATCTACGGGACGGACCCTGAAAGGGTTAAATAGAGAGCATTTTGCAGTATCCGTGTTTCTAGAATGGCTGGAACCTCTGGGAATGGAACTGTATGTAACATGCTTCTCCATTAGATTGATAAAGTCTGCTGCACAGGTAAGACATCTCATCAATAAAGATACCCAGGTACTGCACGTCTTATTCATCCACCAATAAAGATACCCAGGTTCTGCACAAGTCTTATTCATCAACTTGTCAATATTGAATACCTTTAATATAATGACCAGTTCCTGTATGTTGATAGATTATTAGGACATTATATTAAGTGTAAATATACCCATTCAACAAGTTTGGAGGGGAAGGGGAATAATATTCAACTAAACCAAATATGATCCATGATTCAGTGGCAGGTTAACTTGAGCATTTCTAGTGTTATCTACCTGGTATTTTGTCCTACTGGCAATTATGATGTGAAACTAAATGTTGGAGTAATCAGAATGTTGGAAGTCAGATAACAGGACTTTAGCTGTATGAACAAACTAAGAATATGAGAATGGAAACTGAAGACTACTATTTTATTCATGGGAAATGCTAATACCAGAGTTACCCTCCTCTTCCGAGGAAGAGAAAAGTAGCTGTAATTCATTGTATCACGAGCCCTTTGCCTGCACCAAAGGTGAAGAATATGATGAAATAAAGATATGGCAAAAAAAAAAAAAAATAGCTATAGAGTACTAGAAATAATCAAGCTAATGTAACCATATAACACTGAACTCAAATTAAGTTCTAAAAAACAACTGTCAGCAAAGGGTGGAAGAGGGACTTGAACTACCAAGCAAGGCATTGGCTATCAATTTGCAGACCACAGTTCAAGCCCCCTCATCCACCCTTCTGTTATTCATATAACATTGACATAAGAACTGACTGAGTATAGTAAATATAACACTAGTGATAAGACAATCTGAGACTTGAGGATTATTGGAGCAAACATTTATTGTTAAGTGTTTAAAATCTGAAAAATGGTTTGAAAATTTAAGCTTTTCATCTGGTGGCTTAAATGGAACATCAAGTTTGGAAATGTTCTGCTCCTTGATCAAGGCAGACATTAATGAAGGTTACACCTAAGCATCATAGAATCCAAAGAAGGCTTATATTGCCCATTGTCTTTTTGTATTACCTATCCTATTTAAAGTAAATTATTACTGTCACTAATTCAGTCAGTTGAAACAAAAATAATAACAATACAAGATAATCTCTCTGAAAAAACAAATTCAGCAACTCTCAATTTTCATGTTAATAGCTTATAAAAACCTTAAAGGCTATTAGAAAAAGCAATGGAAATTTTTAATAAAAGGCTGAGTCTGAAACAATCAAATGTAAGATGCATCTAGATATGTTTGTTATATTTTTAAATACTTTACATACAAACAAGATATCACCTGAACACGAGGATAAGTGTGACTCTGAGATGCGCGGAGGCATCTGCTTCGAATCAGTGAGCGATAACAGCGAATTGATTCCAAATCAATTGTTGCAGTTATCACTTCCACCTCAATCAAGCTATAGGGAGTTGCACGGGCCACAATTGCTCCATTAAGGCCAATCATCGAGTCTCCAGAGAAATACACCCTGTCACCTGTTGGTTCAAGTTTGTGGCAGAAGGAATTAAGTTAAACCTATTTTTTGATCCCTTGTTTGGGCTGTGAATGAGAGAGACTGTTTGAAGGAGTTGCCTTATACATGTTTCACAACATCTCGGTTACCCTCAGGTGTTAAAAAAAATTATTGAAGGAACATGTAAAGCCTTCACCAAATTGTTCTATACACTAGTCTGAGCTATTATGCAAGTCAATAATGTGTTTTTCTTTACAGTGTTGAATTTTACAGGCTAAGAGCTTTAATCCTACCACTTCAGGATGCCGCCCACAACAGTCAGTGAGCTGACAGCATTACCACTGAGCCATCAACCATCTTACAATATACACACAAATAAATACAGCCTCTCCTCACTTAGCAACGTACTAGTTTACCGATGCCTTGGACTTACGACAAGCTCTCTGACCAATATTCATACCTGAATAATGCTTATTAGAGCTGATTTCCTCTATTCTCTTTATTTCAATATGCAGTACACTACTGTATAAACATTTAAAATATACCAGAAATGTTATAAATGGTGTAAAGGTGACATTAAAACAATATGAAAGATGGTTGACACAAACTCACTACCATTATGGTATTCTCCTCACTTAGTGATGAATTCGTTTAAAGATGTGGTCTTAGGAACAGAACTCTGTCGTTAAGTGAGGAGAGGCTGTATGTAGACTGGCTTAACATAACAGGTACATAACATATAAGATAAAAAAAATAAAACAAAATTACAGTTGTCCCAACAAATATGTGAGCTATTATCGAAAGAATTAGAGGTAAGATCGAGAGTAAGATCACTGATGAAGAAGGCAGCTTTAGAATGGGTAGGGATGTGTAAACCAAGTGTTTACACTGAAGAATATAAATGAACAACATTTAGATAAAGGTAGGAAAGTTATCATTGCTGTTATGGATTTAGAAAAGGTATATAACAAGGTGGATAGGGGAGCAATGTGGCAGATGTTTCAAGTGTATAGAATAGGTAGTAAGTTAATAAATGCAGTAAAAAGTCTTTATTAGGACAGTGATGCTCAGGTTAGGGTGTGTAGGAAAGAGAGATCCTTCTTCTTTCAACAAACTGGCCATATCCCACAAAGGCGGGGTGGCCCAAAAGAAAAAACGAAAGTTTCTCCTTTTAAATTTAGTAATATATACAGGAGAAGAGGTTACTAGCCCCTTGCTCCCAGCATTTCAGTCGCCTCTTACAACATGCATGGCTTACAGAGAAAGAATTCTGTTCCACTTCCCCATGGATAAGAGGAAATAAATAAGAAGAACTAATAAGAAAAGAGAAGAAAACTCAGAGGGGTGTGTGTGTATATATATGCTTGTAAATGCATGTGTAGTGTGACCTAAGTGTAAGTAGCAACAGCAAGACGTATCTGAAATCTTGCAGGTTTCTTTCTTTCTTTCTTTCAACACACCGGCAGTATCCCACCGAGGCAGGGTGGCCCAAAGGAAAAACGAAAGTTTCTCCTTTTACATTTAGTAATATATACAGGAGAAGGGATTACTAGCCCCTTGCCCCCGGCATTTTAGTTACCTCTTACAACACACATGGCTTACGGAGGAAGAATTCTGTTCCACTTCCCCATGGAGATAAGAGGAAATAAACAAGAACAAGAACTAGAAAGAAAATAGAAGAAAACCCAGAGGGGTGTGTATATATATGCTTGTACATGTATGTGTAGTGTGACCTAAGTGTAAGTAGAAGTAGCAAGACGTACCTGAAATCTTGCAGGTTTATGAGACAGAAAAAAAGACACCAGCAATCCTACCATCATGTAAAACAAGTACAGGCTTCCGTTTTACACTCACCTGGCAGGGGGGTAGTACCTCCCTGGGAGGTTGCTGTCTACTACCCTACTACCACTAAGACATATTCTAATAAATATGTCATAGTGTTTGTTTATATGCTTTTTTCTAAACCAGATGTATATTTACATAGGAAAGGCACATAACAAACTTTGAAAGTCTACAACAAGTACTGCATATGTGAAATATAATAGGCCAGTCAGCCTTGGATGCCCATAAAAGCTGCCATAGGATGTAAAATGGATACGTTTCTTCCACTGACAATTCCTTGACTACCCTTTTGCTGTAGTGTCATCTAGTGATCTGCTTATTTTTTCATATCTACAGCATTATAGATAAAGGCACTTGCCTTTATAATGAAAACTGTTTTTCCTTGGCATAATTTTCCTAATTTGTGGCTTTGCTTTTCTACTTTCTTTTTTGTATATGCTGACTGAGGCAACCCTGTCATGCCATACATTCTTGTTTCACTCTGCAAATCAGCTACTGGTACTTGAAATACAAAATAGTAAAATTAGCATATAAATGTCTTTAACAAATACTGATTCTGTGTTTTTTCAAGGGTTTTCAGTGCTTGAAGGTATCTGAAATGTTGGGAAATGACAGTGTATAAGGCTACCCCACTTAAGAAGAATTTTCAAAGAGAACATCACATCCAAAATACAGTTTGCACACATACCAATAAATCCACAAGCCTTTTCTTAACAGTTGGAGGGTGATGATAGCAGATGAAATCACACCAAACAAGCAAGATTGATTATCAGTAAAATGAACATAAACAGAAGAGAACTATAGCTCTCCAACATTCTATTTAATCTTTATAAAAAAAATTAGGAATGCAGTGTGAGAGTGCAGCAGAAGTTTGTGGATACAGGAGGGTAGGTGTGGGATGGAAGGTTAACAATTGGTGAAATGATGACCTAAAGAGAAAAAGTTTGCATATGAGAGGTTTTTACAATGCAGAGCTGATATAAGGAGGGAGGACTATGTATATGAAAAGTAAAAGAGAAGTTCAGAGTGGGGTGAGGGAGAGTAAAAGGAGAGCAATGGAGTGAGTGAGATTCTGTCAACAAATTTGCTGAAAATGAGAAAGTTTTGGAGCAAGATTAATAAGTTGAGAAAGCCTAGGAAACACATGGATTTAACACTTAAAAACAAAAGAGGGGAGTTATTAGATGGGGAATTGGAGGTATTGTCAAAATGGAGGAATATATTTAGGAGCTATTCATTGTTGATGAAGTGTGTTTTGCAGTGATTTCATGCAATAAAATTAGGAGTGAGGAAGAGCCAAATGTGAGTGTGGGAAAGGTGCACGAGGCAGTGGGTAAAATGAAAGGGGGTAAAGCAACTAGGAATGGTGGGATCAAGATAGAAATGTTAAAAGCAGGTGGGTCTATATGTACTGTAGTTTTGGAGTGGTTGGTATTTTTGTTCAATAAATGTATGGAAGAGGGGAAGGTACATAGTAGAAAGCATGCATAGTTTGTTGGTATAAAGAAAATGGGAATAAAAGTGTGGTAGAATCATTACTAAAAGAATTAAGGGTAAGACAAAGAGCAACACTGCAATGAATAATGAGGTTTTAAGAAGGGCTTATAAGAGACGTGTAGGCCAGCTGCTTACACTAAAGAATGTAAGTGGACACTATTAAGATAAGGGTAAGGAAGTTTTTGTTGCATTTATGGATTTAGAAAAGGCACATGATAGGGTGGAAAGGGAAGCAGATGTTGCAAGTATATGGAATAGGTGGTAGATTACTGAAAGCAGTTAAGAGATTTATGAGGGTAATGAGGCTCAGGTTAAGGTACGTAGGAGAGGGGAAACTATCTTCCAGTAAAAGTAGGCCTCAGACAGGGATGCATGATGTCACCATGGTTGCTTAACATGTTTATAGATGTTGAAAAGGAAGTGAATGCCAGGGTGTTGACGAGATGTGTAGGAGTAAAATGTATAGAATCTAATACAAAGTGAGAGTTGAAACAGTTGCTTTTTGCAGATGACAATGTGCTTTTGAAAGATTCTGAAAAGAAGTTAAAAAAAGTTGGTGGGTGAATTTGAGTCCTGGAGGTGGGGAGTACAATGCCCATGCTTTAAAGGAGGGGTTTGGAATATTTGCTGTTTGGAGTGACATCTGACCTGTCATATCTGTGTGCCTCTGCAAAGACAGTGATTATGTGTGAATGATGGTGAAAGTGTTTTTTTATGGGTCATCCTGCCTTGGTGGGAGACAGCCAGTGTTGAATAAAAAAAAATTTAAAAGAAGGAAATTAAAAATGAACACAGGAAAGAGCAAGGTGATGAAGGTAACAAAAAATTTAGGATATCAGATTAGGAGGAGGGCATATGGAGAAAGTGAATTGGTTCAGATATTTGGGAGTGGACTTGTCAGCAGATGGGTCTATGAAATATGAGGTGAATCACAGAATTGATGAGGGAGAAAAAGGCAAGTAGTGCACTGAAGCATCCATGGAGACAAAGAACATTATTGAGGTGATTCGCAGAACTGATATGGGGAGAACAGGTGGGTGGTGCATCAAGGCATCTGTGGAGACAAAGAGCATTATCCCCTCCCTGCAACTTTTCCTAGAACGACCCCTACCCATCATTCTCTCCACTACAGATTATACACCCTCCAAGTCATCTTATTTTGTACCATCCTCTCTTTATGTCCAAACAACCTCAATAACCCTCTCCTCAGCCCTCCGGATAATACTTTTAGCAATCTCACACCTTTTAATCTCCAAACTACAGATTTTCTGCATAATATTCACACCACACATTGCTCTCCAACACATCTCCACTGCCTCCAGCCTCCTCCTCGCTGCAATATTCACAGCTAATGCTTCACACTCATAAATGAGTGTTGGTACCACTATACTCTCATACATTCCCCTTTTTGCTTCCATAGATAATCTTCTATGTCTCCAATACCTCAATAAATCATTCTCCATTTTCCCCTCATTAACTCCATGGTTCTCCTCATCTTTCACATACCCATCCACTGACAAGTTCATTCCCAAATATCTGAACACATTCAGTTCCTCCATACAACCTCCTTCCAATCTGATATTCTAAATTTTTTGTTACTGTCATCACCTTGAAAACAATAAATATACAGTGGCCCCCCGGTTTACGATATTATTTCATTCCAGAAGTATGTTCAGGTGCCAGTACTGACCGAATTTGTTCCCATAAGGAATATTGTGAATTAGATTAGTCCACTTCAGACCCCCACACATACACATACAAACGCACTTACATAAATACACTTACATAACTGGTCGCATTGGGAGCTGATCGTAAACTGGGGGTCCACTGTACATGCACAAATTAATAATAATACTATGGATAACAGAATACAAATGCAATACAAACATTATTTTTACTGTTTTGACATTACTGATGATATGATTGAATCATTTCAGAAATTTAACCCTTAAACTGCGCAAACTTAGATCTATGTTCACGTGCGTAGTGCTCCGACCTTGATTTTTCCCATTTGAAAGCATGTAAAAAAAGTAGATCTACGTTCGGAGCCTGCCGCACGTCAACGTATATCTAGGTTTGGACAGTTTAAGGGTTAATTATGACACCATTATTGAGATGATGATGGCTGTCCTGTGTACAGGAATTACAATTTGTTATCCACTACATTTACTGTGACTTCCCAAGACACAACATTTGTATGGAATGATTATTTTTCAGGATGTACTGTATTAAAAACCTCAGTCATCATTAGCTCATTAGCATGAACAAGCTACCAACTAAATTTTTTTATCTTGTAACTGAAAATAATTCAAATGAAGCAACATATACAGTGGACCCCCGGTTAACGATTTTAATCCGTGCAAGAGGGGTAATTGTTATGCGAAATAATCGCTATATGAATGAATTTTCCCCATAAGAAATAATGGAAATCAAATTAATCCATGCAAGACACCCAAAAGTATGAAAAAAAAAATTTTACCACATGAAATATACATTTTCCCACACACAAAGAGAAGGATACATGCACAATAGTAGAGTAGTACATGCACAGTATATATTGTGCATGTACTAGTCTACTAAATGAAGAATAAATGACACTTACCTTTACTGAAGATGCAGCAATGACTGATGAGACACTGTGTCCTGGGAGTGCCTTTTCCTCCTGAGTACTGTAGGTCCTGTTTGGCATTTTCTTCCAGAACAGGCCTTATCACACTGTGTATGCCACTACGATTCTTAAATCTCTCAAACCAACCTTTGCTGGCTTTAAATTCACCAATATGAGCACTAGTTCCAGGCATTTTTCCCTGTTCACCTGGGTGTTAGTCGACTTGTGTGGGGTTGCATCCTGGGAGACAAGATTAAGGACCCCAATGGAAATAAGTTAGACAGTCTTCGATGACACTGACTTTTTTGGGTTATCCTGGGTGGCAAATCCTCTGGGGTTAATTGTTTCTTGGTATTCTCAATAAGCCACACCAACAACGGTGCTACAGCAGCAGCAGCAGCTGACAGTGCAGCAGCAGCAGCAGCTGTACCACCAATAGTAGCGATGGTTGATTGGGGTTTATTATACAACCTGGCCAGCTCGGAGACATGCACTCCACTTTCATACTTATCAATGATCTTTTTCTTCATCTCTATTGTAATTCTCACCCTTATTGCTGTAGGGTTGGCACTAGAAGCTTTCTTGGGGCCCATGGTCACTTATTTTCCAGAAAAAGCACCGAAAACACTGTAATAATACGAAATATTCCGACTGTATGCTTGGATGTTACCGCGGAGGCTGGCTGGTAAACAATGCCACCGGCGGAACATGTGAGCATGGCTCAGGCCGCACATTGGACGCGTCTCGGACGAAAATCGGTAAGCGGGTTTTTAAGCGGTATGTGAGGCAAAATTTTTGCAATTAAAGTAAGCGGTATGCGAAATAATCGCTATGTGATGCCATCGTTATGCGGGGGTCCACTGTACTATGATTTATGATATCCCATGCAATTGACAAGTACAGTGTTAAATGTTACATATTTTTACACTTGGTTTAGATGAATAATTACGTCAACATCTACAGCTGTTGTGAGCTGACTTGCAAGTTGTTGATATTAATATACAGCAGCTTATATTACACACACAGACTCTCTATATGTAACTTCTTAATATATATGCATTCTGTATACAATGAGTGGCCACTTTGTTAGGTACACCCTTCTGGTACTGGGTAGGGTCTCCCTTTTTCCCCAGAACAGCCCGAGTTCTTCGTGGCATGGATTTAACAAGGTGCTGGAAACATTCCTTAGAGATTCTGGTCCAAGTTGATAGCATCATGCAGTTGCTGTTGATTTGTCTGCTGCACATTCATCTTACAAATCTCCCATTCCATCACATCCCAAAGGTTTACTCCAAATTCTGAGCCTACCATCTGAATGTCACAACAGAAATCTTGATTATTCAGGCCAAGCGATGTTTCTTCCAATCTTCAACTGTCCAGTTTTGGAGAGCCTGTGCCCACTATAGCCTCAGTTTCCAGTTTTTAGCTGACACTAATAGAACACAATGTTGTCTTCTGCTGATTTAGCCCATCTACTTCAAGTCTCAATGTGTGATGCATTAAGAGATGCACCTCTGCATACCACTGCTGTAGTAAGTGTTTATTTGAGTTAATGGCCATTCTCCTCTGACATCTTATTAACAAGTCATTTTGCATACAGAACTGCAGATCACTGCATGTTTTGTGCTTTTCTCACCTTTCTCTGTAAACTCTAGAGACTGTTGTGAGTGAAAATCCCAGATCAGCAGTTTCTGAGGTACTCAAACCACTTCATCTAGCACCATCACTCTATGATCAAAGTCACTTAGATCACATTTCTTCCCCATTCTGAGGTTTGGTCTGAACAACTGAACCTCTTATCCTGTGGCCTGGTGACTAAAGCTCTCGCTTCACACAGTGAGGGTCCAGGTTCGATTTCCAGCAAGGGTAGAAACACTGGGCATGTTTCCTTGTACCAGTTGTCCATGTTCACCCATCAGTAATAATGGGTACCTGGGAGTTAGTCGACTGGTGTTGGTTTCATCCCAAGACAAAAATTATCTAATTTGCCTGAAATCCTTTGCATAACAAGCGGCTTTCTATACAAAAGTATGTCATCGATGTCAGCTAGGCCTGTATACCTCGTACATGTACTTGTAGAAAAGTATATTATGTTATATATGTCTGCATGCTTTTAGGTATTGAGGTGCTGTCATGTGATTGGCTGATCAGATATTTGCATTAATGAGTAGGTGAACAGGTATACCTAATAAAGTGGCCACTGAGTGCAAATATACTGTACATTTACATAAAATGGGTCAATAAACAATTCACTAATAATTATTTGTACCTCAAAAAAAAAAAAAGCTGGTAAAATAAAAAAATGCTTGAGTATTAATTAATGTAATTATGCATTAGTTAGGTAATAAGGACTGAAGCAAGAATATTAATTTAACCCCTTAACTGTCCAAATGTAGATCTATGTTCTCTCGCCCAGCGCTCCGAATATTTTGGAAAAAAAAATCTTTTTTTTTTATTTTTTTTAAATAAAGAGGACATTTTTTACATGAATGTAAAAAAAAATTAGTCAGTACTTACGGAGATATAAGGCTGCAAAGTCACCATTTGTCGCCCACCTGACAGCAACATGAAGCACTGTTGCTTGCAGAAGTGTTGCCGATATACCTTTTTTTTTTCTCATTTTTTAAACTGTATAATTTTTATGTTCTGATAATTACAATTTGTAGTAGTTCTTGTGATTTCATAGCTAATGTTTATTCTGACACTAATACGTATTAGGTAATGAAATAGTACTCAAATAGTCACAAACACAGTAACAGGTGAACATTTTCACCTGTATTTATAGGTCCCAGCAATGTTTTGGATATCCAGGAGTATATATAATAATAATAATAATAATAATAATAATAATAATAATAATAATAATAATAATAAATAATAATAAGCCTCCTTGAAGCACGGTGTAAGACGAGTGTCACTCCACTGCTGACAGTGCAGCAGTGGTGACATTTGATAAGTGCACGCTGCATTGGCTTTATTTGTTTTCACTATTACACATAAACATGTCTGTCTGCCTGTCTGTGTCTAGCTCTCTGTCTGTCTGTGTTTAGTTCACTGTTTGTCTCTGCTTATCTGTCTTTCTGTCTCTGTCTGCTTGTCTTTCTTTGTCTCTCTGCTTTTCTCTCTCTCTCTCTCTCTCTCTCTCTCTCTCTCTCTCTCTCTCTCTCTCTCTCTCTCTCTCTCTCTCTCTCTCTCTCTCTCTCTCTCTCTCTCTCTCTCTCTCTCTCTCTCTCTCTCTCTCTCTCTCTCTCTCTCTCTCTCTCTCTCTCTCTCTCTCTCTCTCTTTCTCTCTCTCTCTCTCTCTCTCTCTCTCTCTCTCTCTCTCTCTCTCTCTCTCTCTCTCTCTTTCTCTCTTTCTCTCTCTCTCTCTCTTTCTCTCTTTCTCTCTCTCTCTCTCTCTCTCTCTTTCTCTCTTTCTCTCTCTCTCTCTCTCTCTCTCTCTCTCTCTCTCTCTCTCTCAGAGAGAGCCACTCATGAACCAACAGATATTACACATGGCACAGTCATCATGTTTGATTCCTGAGCAAGTGTAAATACGTATTACTTGCCAGTCATGCTTACTATGCATTATATCTACAAGCACAGTATAGCACTTTGCCTGGATTTTTTGGTTATCCTAGGTAATTCACTATGTATAATTGTATTTATGTGTACTTGTGAGACAGATAGATAGACAGACAGAGACAGATATAGACAGATGGAGACAGAGACAGCCAAAGTCAATCAGCCAGCCAAAGTCAGTCAGCCAGTGTTACGGCCCCCTACCAAACTAGCGGTTAAATTATTAACCTGCTGGCCGGCAGTACCAAGGGTACGTCACCAAACCCAATGTGGGGACGGCTGAGCCGGCCTTAGAGGCAGTAAGTACCTGAACACCTCACGGTACGCATCTAAGCAGTAACTACCAGAACACCTTACGGTAGACATCTACTGGCAGTAGAGTATTCGTCTGACCATTTTATTATAGTATATATCTACTGGCGTTAGAGGAAGCGCTCACCGCAGCTCACTGAGTCTGCTGGCCTCAGTTACTTAACAGCCGCATTCAGTGAGCTTGCAGCATGGTGTTCTGCAAACACTATTTATCAACTGGTCTTGAAGGCAGTAGGAAGTACTCACCAGGCCATCTTACGGTGTGCTTCTGCCGGCCTTAGAGAGTATTTATAGGATTACCAGGTGATGTCTGCGGACTCACCGCCTACGCTGGTCAACTGTGGGCCGGAGTCATCGGATGCTGTTTTAGTGGGACACCACATGAAGAAAAGGTTGGAGTGTGACACTGAACTGGGCTAGGACAGTAGTGTGACACTTAAGCAAGTATGATGGAGTGTAACACTGAGATATGCTATAGGACCGTAGTGGAACACTGAGAAGAAAAGGGTGTCGTGTGACACTAAAGAAGATATGGTTGTAGTGTACATTGAATAGTGTCATGTGACTGGCCTCGAGAAAGACGCTGTGTGAGTGTGTAGCAGGGTGTCAAGGATGACACAGTAGTGTATGATGCAGAGAAAAGGGTGTCGTGTGACACGGAGAGTAGAAGTGTCATTACGCAGAGAAAAGGGTGTCAAGGGACACAGCTGAGATGGAGCGTCATTAAACGGATAAGTGTCATGTAACACAGGGAGCGTCACAACTCGGATATAAGTGTCGTGTGAGACACAGAGCGTCATAAGGGTGTCATGAGACACGAAGTTGATCGTAATTTATTATTGTAAATGTTATTTATAATTTATTATTTTAGCCTCGGTGGGAGATGGCCGACTTGTTGAAAAAAAAAAAAATATATATATATATATATATATATATATATATATATATATATATATATATATATATATATATATATATATATATATATTATATATATATATATATATATATATATATATATATATATATATATATATATAGTGACACAGTAGTGTCAAGAGAGTTGTACCCTGTGTATGGTCAGGAATTATTTATTATTTTAGATGCTAATTATAATTTATTATTGTAACATGTATATATTATCAGATGTTTATTAGTTTAAATACCTCTAGACCAATGATTGTGTTTTTTATATAATATTAAAGATTAATTTATTTTAACGTGTATTTATGTATCCCGAACTCTATTACAAAATGAGAAATCCACCATCTAAAAATCACTTTTTTTGTAATAGCCAGCCAAGCCAGCCACCAGCCAGTCAGCCAGCCAGCCGGCCAGCCAGTCAGCTGAACATGTATTGCATGTTCCAGAATTGTTTCTCTTTACTTAGGGCATAGGTTATGAGACGTTCTGGCAGGATGACACTACCAGTGGTACCAAAATTGAAAGGGTGTTGCACAAATGTTGAACATGGGTTATTATCAAGGTTTTAAATATTTCCTCGAACACTTGTGGCCACATTCACCTCAACGCCACTAAACTCGGGGTCAACATCAAATTCCTCTTGAAATGGGAGTGTTAACCCTTAAACTGCCCAAACATAGATCTACGTTCACATGCGTAGTGCTCTGACCTTGATTTTCCCCATTCAAAAGCAAGTAAAAAAAAAAACGAAGATCTACGTTCGGAGCCCCCCGCATGTGGACGTAGATCTACGTTTGGACAGTTTAAGGATTAATACTACATGACATCAGTGAATCCCAATCCCAAGTGTTTGCCATGCTGTTTGCTCTAGCTGGTGCTCAATTGAACTGGTACTCCCACAAGGTACAGTGGACCCTCAGTTAACGACATTAATCCATTCCAGAGAGCTTGTCTTTAACTAACTCTGTCATTATCCAAATTAATTTTCCCCATAAGAAATAATGGAAATACAATTAATCCATTCCAGACACCCAAAAGTATTACACAAAATAATTTTTTTACATAAAATATACATTTCCCTACACAGAAAACAATGAGACTTGCAGAATAAATACATTAATAATTAATAAAATGACACTTGCCTTTATTGATGAGTGATGAGATCGGAGGAGGGCAGAGGATGGAGGAGTTTACAATTGTTTGGAAGGGGAATCCCCTTCCATAAGGACTTTAGGTACCAAGTCCTTTTCCAAGGTTACCTCCCTTCTTTGTTTTTTAATGCCACTAGGACCAGCTTGAGAGTCACTGGACTCCTGTCACACCAAAAATCTGTCCAGAGAGCTGGTGTGTCTTTAAGATTTCCCTAAAATGGGACACAACATTGTCATTGTAGATGTTGCCAGCATGGCCTGCAACAGCTGTGTCAGGGTGATGTTCATCCACAAAAGTTTGCACTTCAGTCCACTTTGTACAAATGTCCTTAATCTTTGAAGGTAACTTCTTCCATCTCACTTCCCCCTTCTCTGAAGGAAATTCCTGAGCTGTGGTCTGTTGGTGTTGCACCTCAAGCTCTTGCAGCTCTGTAGTGGTTAGCTCTTCATTGTCGTCCTCCACCAACTCTTCCACAACCTCGCCACTAACCTCCAACCCCATGGACTTCCCCAATGACACAATAGATTCCACAACTGGCATAGGCTCCTCAGGGTTAGCCCCAAACCCATCAAAATCCCTCTCTTGTACACATTGTGGCCACAATTTTCTCCAAGCAGAGTTCAAAGTCCTGCAAGTCACTCCCTCCTAAGCCTTACCTATAAGGTTTATGCAACTGAGGATACTAAAGTGATCTTTCCAGAACTCTCTTAGGGTCAACTCAGTGTCCGAGGTCACTTCAAAACACTTTAGAAACAATGCTTTGGTGTACAGTTTTTCGAAATTTTAAATGACCTGCTGGTCCATGGGCTGGAGGAGAGGAGTGGTGTTAGGGGGCAAAAATTTCACTTTGATGAAACTAAACTCCCCCACAATTCGCTCTTCCAAGTCTGGAGGATGAGCAGGAGCATTGTCCAGTAACAGGAGGCACTGGAATGGCAATTTATTTTCCAGGAGGTATTTTTTCACACTGGGCCAAACACGTCATAGAACCAATCGAGGAAAATGTCCCTAGTGACCCATGCCTTACTGTTTGCTCACCACATCACACACAATTTAGTTTGATGACACTGTTTTTCTTGAACACTCCAGGAGTTTCAGAGTGATACACAAGTAAAGGCTTTACTTTGCAATCCCCACTAGCATTACTACAAAACATAAGAGTTAGCCTGTCTTTCATAGGCTTATTTCCTGGGAGTGCCTTTTCCTCCTGAGTAATGTAGGTCCTGTTTGGCATTTTCTTCAGAAACAGGCCTGTTCCATCACAAACACTTGTTGGGGTTTTAACTGTTCAGCCTCTATGTACCCCTTAAAGTCCTGCACATATTTTTCAGCCACTTTTTTGTCAGAACTGGCAGCCTCACCATGCCTTATCACACTGTGTATGCCACTACGATTCTTAAATCTCTCAAACCAACCTTTGCTGGCCTTAAATTCACCAATAAGAGCACTAGTTCCAGGCATTTTCTTAATGAGATCATCATGTAACTGCCTTGCCTTTTCACATATAACTGACATATAACTGACAGTGAAACACTATCCTGATAATTGTTTCTCGTTGATCCACACCAACAACAGTCTCTCCACATCAGAACAGAACAGAGGACTCACAGGTAAGGACCCACTAGGGGCAAGGGGCAAGTGGGGACAGCTCGAAGAATAGTCGGTGAGAGGAATGTCTTGAGATGAAGAGAGAAGAGTCAGGACTAGACCCAACAGCTAAGCCTTGGAAGCAGACGGAAACAGCAACACAAAAAACAGGAGAACACTCAGTCGTCCGGCTGGCAAGCTATCTGCATCTTGCATTCTTGATGTTAAATAACAAAAAAGGCACAATACCGTGACTGGAACGATACACAAAAAACCCGCACATAAAAGAGAGAAGCTTACGATGACGTTTCGGTCCGACTTGGACCATTGACAAAGTCACACTAACCAGAGGTGGAGCAGGACGGTTATATATAGGTAGGAAGAGGGGGTGGTGGTAGTAGTAGTAGTAGTACAAGAGTTGTATATAATACCGACAAGATGAAATTAAGACACATGCACAACACCTGGGCATCCCCATCATAGACGTTTCACCATCCAGCCAGCCACTGGATGGCGAAACGTCCACAACAGAGACAACCAGACGCCGCACATGTGGTTAGTGTGACTTTGTCAATGGTCCAAGTCGGACCGAAACGTCGTCGTAAGCTTCTCTCTTTTATGTGCGGGTTTTTTGTGTATTCTTGATGTTGATTGGCGGCTGGCAGAAATTAGAGGCGTGGTCAAGGGAGGCTAGCTTCTTGATTGGTCAGGTGTCGTTGAAGTGTGAGTCAGGAGTTACATCATTTCTTCAGTGTTGGAGGCATTCCTTATGTTGTGCAGTTGTTGGGAGGAAACGATGAGTAGTCTTGTAATCTTGGGTCAAAATGCTGGGTCGGCTTGTAACTGATCACAGGTCATCTTGAGTGCCGTGAAGGAGCAATGGGTTCCTTTACGATTTGTAAACTTGACTGTTCTGTCGACTAATTTCTCATACAAAGTGTCGACATTCATGGTGGGTTCTTGGTCAGAAGTCGTATAAAAAGTTATATCTTTCCAGTGCAGGTATTGATCTCGGTGTTGGTCTTCTGTATTAATACGTCGAGTGATGACTGGTGAGGTTTTTGTTGGTGGTTGCAGCATTGATGGTTCATTCAATGTTGGTGTCTCCGCTACAGAGTGTATAGAAGACTGTGGTGGAATCGTGGCTTCTGATTGGTTCATTTGTGTAGTGGTGAGTGGAGGCGAAGGAATGATATTGACGCCGCCACAACGAGCCAATCGACAAATAGGAGGTGTAGTGCTGTTTTGGATGTTATCAGGTGAATATTGATTGGAGGATTCAAAAGAGGATGCGTCATCGTTATCAATTATTAATTCCTTCAAGTCATCTGGCGCTTCAAAACTGATGATCTTCGGGATTATTTTCAAAATCTCAGCTGATGGTGGACTTGCAGGGAAGTTAAATGATGGCATGTTGTTAAGTGCAAGGAGTTCATTAATAGGCGTGTTGGAAGAGCCAGGTTTCGCAGCATTTTGCATGTGAGCAAACATCATGCAGTAATAAAATTTGGTAGAGATATCGTCTGGTGGTGGTGGTGCTGTGAGAGGTGGTGGAGACGACTGTTGATTGGCTTGTAGAGTAGATGCTTGAAGTAATTTTGTAGTGTCTGCTTGTAACTTTGCAATTGCGGCATACGTTGGTTTGTTAGTAGGTTTTTTCTTTGCTGCATCTTGTGTTTTCTTCATAATATCCTTTCTTGTAGGACATTTTGCTGCCAGTGTATGGTGATCATTACTTTTGCAGTTTAAACATGCTGGTTGTGTTGGAGTAGCAGCGGTACAGGAACTGAAGGTGTGTCCCTCACTACCACATGTAGTGCAGAACTTCTTGTCTTTTACTGGACATGCTTTGGTGGTGTGAAGATAAGAATAGCAGTTCCAGCAAGGTTGGATGTAGTGGTATCTCTCTGCTTCTATGTAGGTGGGACTGATGTAGTAGTAGTAAACAGCAAGACCTTCGTTCAGAGCAGTGGCAGCCATGTTCACGTCGGTAAAGGTGACCTTGAGCATAGACAATGCATTCGGGATTTTGGTAATGCTGTCAACAGTAGCCCAAGTATTTTGAGTTTCTATAGATGACTTGAGTTCATCAATTAGTCGAGAGGTCAGAATCTTATCCAGTTTTTTCAGGAATACTGATTTCCTTGCCCTGAGGGCAGATGATGATGTAACAGTAAACCCTTGAGCAGTAAGAGTAGTGGTGGCTTCTGTAGTAAGCAACTTCTCTGCTTCAGCATCATCGTGACACACAACAATGAATGCTTCTTTGAGTGATAAAATAGAGTTGGATTTTACAAGCAATGCTCCCTGCACAACAGTTGCAAGAGCAAGCTTCGTTGAATCATCAACGGCACCACTTTTTGGCTTGATCTTTACACGATTTGCATAGCTCATTGTGCAAGTCAAGGCGAAGACAACACTGGTAAAGGTTCCCCTCCCCAACGGGGATCGTAGGGAGACTGAGTAAGTAAGGAGAGCTGCAATGACCTGCCGAGGCAAGAGTTAAAAGTAGAATCTCTTCTCCACATCTTCGAGTATTTGCGATCTCTGTTTCGTAAGCACATTTGCACCTTTCACAACAACAGCTTCCTTGATTGCCTTTTTGTTGGCCAAGATAGTAGCGATGGTTGTATGGGGTTTATTATACAACCTGGCCAGCTTGGAGACACGCACTCCACTTTCATATTTTGCAATGATCTCTTTCTTGAATTCAATAGTATTTCTCACCCTCTTTACCACAGGGCTGGCACTAGAAGCTTTCTTTGGGCCCATGGTGGTTTATTTAGCAGTTACCAGCACTAAAAACAATGGAAAAATACAAAATGTATCGCATGTATGTGTGGAATTGTCCTCACTGGCTTGTAAACAATGGCACACTGGCTGTACATGGAGTGGCCGGGCTGCTCAGGCTGCACAGACACGTTTGAGACTAATGACTTTAACCGAGTTCTTTGTCGTTAACTTAGTCAATATTTAGGTGCAAAAAGTGTCATTATCCGATGATATCGTTAACTGAGGGTCCAGATTTTTTTAATACTGCATACACCGAGTGTTAAGACCCATTCTATGCTGACCAGGCATCTCAGGCCAATCGTGCCAAATTTGGAAGCAGAAAAAATAGAACGTAGATCTACGTTTGGAGTGCTAGCCATAAAAACGTAAATCTACGTTTCAACAGTTAAGGGGTTAAGAGAGATTATAATAATACAGCCTCTCCTCACTTAGCAATATACACTAGTTTACCAATGACTCGGACTTACGATGGGCTCTCTGACCAGTATGCATACCTAAATAATGTATATTAGAGCTGATTTCTTCTACGTATTCTGTTTATTACAATATACAGTCCACTACTGTATAAACATTTAAAAATATTCCAGAAATGTTATAAATGGTGCAAAGATGACAAAAGAATATCAAACATGGATGACATTAACCCACTACCATTATAGTATGCTCCTCACTTAGCAACAAATTTGTTTACTGAAGTGGTCTTAGGAACGGAATTCTGTCGTTAAGTGAGGAGAGGATGTATAGCAAACATAATATAATAAAAATAATATAGCAAAATAATATAATACAACAAAATAATTGAGCAAAAATCTATGAAATAATTAAGCAACCTGGAAATTAAGTCGTACCATCACATCCTCTTTGGTTAGCAAAAAGATAGCAGCCTCCACTCCGGGCTGTTGCAGACATTATGAGATCTCGAGAGACGTAGCCCTTTCTTATCTCTGTGTAGGAGCCTGAGCCATTTACAATTATCTCTGCACCATCCAAAGACATTGGAATGTGAGAACTGCAAAATAAAAATTAGTGTTATCTTTCCTAAAAGACTGACATAATATAAAAAAATCTTTCTTTCTTTCAACGCACCAGCCATATCCCACTGAGGTGGGGTGGCCCAAAAGAAATAACGAAAGTTCCACCTTTTAAATTTAGTAATATATACAGGAGAAGGGGTTACTAGCCCCTTGCTCCCGGCATTTTAGTCGCCTACATAAAATAATATTTAAAAATATTTAAAAATATTTAGAGAGAATGGATCAAAGTAGAATGACATGGAAAGCATTTAAATCTGTAGGAGAAGGAAGGCAGGGTAGGGGTCATCCTCGAAAAGGTTGGAAGGAAGGGGTAAGGGAGGTTTTGTGGGCGAGGGGTTTGGACTTCCAGCAGGCATGCATCAGCGTGTTTGATAGAAGTGAATGGAGACGAATGGTATTTGGGACCTGACGATCTGTTGGAGTGTGAGCAGGGTAATATTTAGTGAAGGGATTCAGGGAAACCGGTTATTTTTATATAGCCGGACTTGAGTCCTGGAAATGGGAAGTACAATGCCTGCACTCTAAAGGAGGGGTTTGGGATATTAGCAGTTTGGAGGGATATGTTGTGTATCTTTATACATATATGCTTCTAAACTGTTGTGTTCTGAGCACCTCTGCAAAAACAGTGATTATGTGTGAGTGACGTGAAAGTGTTGAATGATGATGAAAGTATTTTCTTTTTGGGGATTTTCTTTCTTTTTTGGGTCGCCCTGCCTCGGTGGGAGACGGCCGACTTGTTGAGAAAAAAAAAAAAATTTAATTTGAGAATACATCTAAACTGAAAAGTGCATTATGTGTAAATTTATAGTATAAAAGCAAAAACAGGTCTACAAATGATAAGAAGAAAGGGGGGATTAAAAGTGGCTGGTGTTAGTGGGATTATGAATAAGATTCTGAAAGTAAGTAGGAATACTGTTTTGGAGTGGCTGCTTGGTTGGTTTATTAATATATACATGAAAGAAGGGAAAATACCTAAAAATTGGAAGGAACCATACAAGGTTCCTCTGTGTATAAGGAAAAGAAGAAAGAAAAGAGCAAGAATTATAAGTGAGTAAGTCTGTTAGTAGATATGGTGTTCAAAGTATACAGCAAAATTAAGGTAAGACAAATAGAATTGCAGAAGAATATGAACAGTTTAGGAAGGATAAGAGATGTATATAATGTGTGTTTATATTTGAACAAATATTTGTAAGTAAGCAATGCATTTATGAATTGCAAAAAAGGATAAGATAAGGTGAATTAGAAAGCAGTAAAATAGTGAATGCTGGTGTCGGGAAAAGTACAAGGTTAAATGATAATGAAACAGTATATGCATTATAAGTTGTAATGAATGACTGTCAATGAATCAAGAGAAGAATGGATGGAGACTCAAATTATGGTCCATGCATATAGTAAGCCCAAAACAGTAACCACCCCTACTGTAAGCTCTGTGGCTGAGTGGTTATAGCACTGAGCTTGCTATATGCATGAACCACCATGAGAGTTGCCATCCATTCTTCTGTTTTATATAATGATACTGATATGAAAATACAGCTGGCTCTTTGCAGAAGAAAGTACTTTCAGGAAATTCTGAAGAGAAGTTTTAAAGGTTGGTGTAGGGGAGGTGGGTATTTAAATGAAGGTAAAAGTGAGCATAGACAAGAGAAAGGAGATTTATTTATCTGTCTGCAAATGGCTTCAAGGGTTTTTCTATCCTGGCAGCCTGGCCTTTGACCGGACTTCTTCGTTGATCCCCTGTTCAACCAGGCTGTTGCTGTTAGGGGCATACTGGCCATCATAGCCTGGTTGATCTGGCACTTGGAGGGAAGGAGTATGGAGAGGAGGAAGTGAATGTGTTAGAATTCAAATAAAAAAAAAGAACAGGTGAATTGTAGAGTAGAGGAGTGAAATAAATGTAGGCACTGTGGGAAAAATAACGCTTAAGAATAGAGGCAAAAAAAGAATGCTCAAGAGTATAGTTTACCTGGAGAGGGTTTCAGGGGTCAATGCCCCCACAGCCCAGTCTGAGACCAGGCCTCATGGTGGATCAGGGTCTGATCAACCAGGCTGCTACTGCTGGCTGCACACAAGCTTATGTACGAACCACAGCCCAGTTGGTCAGGTACTGACTTTAGGTGCCTGTCCAGTGCCTTCTTGAAAACAGCCAAGGGTCTATTGGTAATCCCCCTTATGTATGCTGGGAGGCAATTGAACAGTCTTGGGCCCCAGACACTTACTGTGTTGTCTCTCTGTGTACTCATGGCACCCCTGCTTTTCATTGGGGGAATGTTGAATCTCCTGCCAAGTCTTTTGCTTTCATAGGGAGTGATTTTCGTGTGCAGGTTTGGTACCAATCCCTCCAGGACCTTCCAAATGTATATTATCATGTATCTCTCTCGCCTGCATTCGAAGGAATACAGATCAAGGACCCTCAACTGTTCCCAGTGGTTTAGGTGCCTTACCATACTTGTGTGGCGTGAATGTTCTTTGTACACTCTCCAGGTCTGCAATGTCGCCAGCCTTGAAGGGGGCTGTTAGCATACAGCAGTATTCCAGCCTAGAGAGCACAAGCGATTTGAAGAGAATCATGGGCTTGGAGTCCCTAGTTTTGAAGGTTCTCATTATCCATCTTATCATTTTCCTAGCAGATGATGTAGATACATTGTTGTAGTCTCTGAAGGCGAGATCCTCTGACATTATCACTCCCAGGTCCTTCACATTACTTTTCCGCTCTATTGCATGGTTAGAATTTGTTGTATACCCTGATACATTCTTAATTTCTTCAAGTTTCCCATATCAGAGAAGTTGAAATTTCTCCTCATTGAACTTCATATAGTTTTGAGTGGCCCATTCAAAGATTTGGTTGATGTCCGCTTGGAGTCTCGCAGTGTCTTTGATGGAGGTCACTGTCATGGTAATCCGGGTGTCATCCGCAAAGGAAGACACGGAGCTATGGCTTACATCTCTGTCTATGTCAGGATTGAGGATGAGGAATAGAACGCAAGCGAGTACTGTGCCTTGTGAAACAGAGCTTTTTACCGTGGCTGCCTGGGACTTTACTCTGTTTACTATTACTCTTTGTGTTCTATTTGTCAGGAAGTTGTTGATCCATCTACCAACTTTTCCTGTTATTCCTTTATCACGCATTTTGTGTGTCATTACGCAATGGTCACACTTGTCGAAAGCTTTTGCAAAGTCTGTGTATACAGTAGACCATCATATAGCATGGTAGTTACATTCCTGAAAAATGCCGTGTTAGGTAAAATCGTGTTAGATGAACTGAAGAACTTATGGGAAAAATAGGGTTACGTTCCTGGGAGCCCCCAAAAGCCAAACAACTTTATTTTTAGGTCTCCACATCTTACAAAAATAAAAGTGAAAATGTAGTTTTAGTTCATTGCTGTTATGTATAGTGTTGTTTTTACTGCTTAAGACTACAAATGCAACAGAAATAATAGTATGCCTTATCTTAAATTGTGGGTGCTGGTGTTTGCAGATGATTGTGAAGAGAGTGGAGAGTTATGCTGTGGCCCTACTGGGCTGAGGTGGATGGTAGAGGTTTTGGTACTGAAGGCGATGGTTGTACTGGAATATCTAACTTCAAGTCATGCAGTCAGTCAAGTCACTCAGTAAGTCAGTCAAGTCACTCAGTAAGTCGGTCAAGTCACTCAGTAAGTCAGTCAAGTCACTCAGTAAGTCAGTCAAGTCACTCAGTAAGTCAGTCAAGTCACTCAGTAAGTCAGTCAGTCATTCAGTCACAAACTCATGTTTACCTCTTTTTCTGTGTACAAAGTAACACTTTATTACGGCTACAGGTTATCTCGTCTAATATCTTTGTTTCTTTGTTAATTCTAAGACTTAAGTGCTTATGCCTCTTCATGCCACTTTCAGCAACACTGGTATGGCTACTGGGTGTCATGATTGCTTGGCAGATACAGGATATAGTAATTAAAATATAACACAATTCACAAACACAGCTGCCTTGTAGCAGAGAAAGACTGGACTGGGCATGCATGAATTACGAATGCTGGGATGGTGGGGTGGTGTTGGGGAGTGGTAGGGGATGGCGGGAGGGCTCCCTGACTGCTCCACAACAAGGCAGTGCTTGAGCACAAGAGAATTTTTTTTCCTTCCCAAAAACTGAACTGTGTTAAATTATACGACACGTTACATAAAATTGTGCCGCAATTCTTCAATCGTGCAATACCCAAATCGTGCTAAATACACTCATGCTAAATGATGGTCTACTGTACTACATCTGTATTTTGTTTATCCTCTACAGCATCGAAGACCTTGTCATAATGGTCCAGTAGCTGGGACAGGCAGGAGCAACCTGCTCTAAACCCGTGTTGCCCCTGGGTTGTGTAATTGATGAGTATCTAGGTGGTTGGCTATCTTGCTTCTTAGAACCCTCTCAAAGATTTTTATGATATGGGATGTTAGTGTTATTGGTCTGTAGTTCTTTGCAATTGCTTTACTGCCACCTTTGTGGAGTGGGGCTGTGTCTGTTGTTTTTAGTGTGTGTGGGATGACCCCTGTGTCCATGCTCCCTCTCCATAAAATGCCGAAGTCACGCGATAGGGAAATAATGTAGCTGCACAGTAGCTGCATTATGCAGAAGTTATTTAAATCAAAAGAAGAAAATAATTTTATTTTTATTATTTGAAAGAAATGAAAGAGCATCAAAAGAGTGACTGACTTGCACTGTTCATTTAAGATTTGAAAGATATTGAAATGATGATGATCAAGAGTTAGAGAGAGTAGTATAGATACAGATACAGGAGGGTGTCACTTTACAGCATTTCACTAATGCAGCAGTTTTCAATTATACCCATTCACTTATTCAGGCTACCTACAATAAATATGTTCACGACTCACTATAAGCAATGTACGAAAATATTTTAAGGCAAGTAATGCGTGTACTGTTCTGCATATGCAGTTTTAGACCTAGTTTTATTGTTCATATAATATATGATAGTGTAAACATGTTATCAGGCTTTTATGTATATGCATTTGAATGTGAAAAAAGATTATGCTTCACTTTACAGTGGTAGCCCGGAACCTAACCTGCTGTATAAGCAGGACCCGCCTGCATCTGTTAGTGTTGAACTTAGCAGAAGAATACATGTACAGCATAATAAAAATGCTGCAAAATTACTACTAATATCTTAAAAAGCTGTTGTTCACATTTTAAAACCTACAAAAACATTAATTATAAAGAATAAATTTTCAGTGAATTTCTGAATATGGAGTAGATACAAAATTTCATAAACATTTGCACAAGTCTAACAGTCCTCTTACTGCATAGTACAGATGGTATTAATGTAATAAATGCAAAAATAAGTTGATGATGAATAATGAAAAATAAAAAGAATCCTTTTTCTTATTATAGTTAAGAAACTTCAACTAATGATAGAGATTATAATAAGTAGTAATAATAAGAGGAAGTCCTGAACCGTACCTTTCTGGATTCCAAAGTTCCTCACAAATTTCATAGCCAATGCAGGTGTCTCTTGTGGCAATAAGTGCCTCACCAAATGGCACAGTGATCTGTCCTGTTTGTCTGCTTATCATTCTTGGCAAATAGTAATCCTCCACTTGACGGCTCTGAATGATACAGACGTGTAAATGTACAGCATTAATATAAAAAGTACACAAATACAGGTTGACCATCACTAATCAGGCATCATCAGGTCCTGTAGGCTGCCAGATTAGTGATTTTGCTGGATTACAGAGGGGTTAGGTTAAAATACAGTGGTACCTTGACTTACAAGTGCCCCAACTTACGAGTTTTCCGAGTTACGAGCTGTCATTCAAGTCAATTTTTTGCTTTGAATTGCAAGCCAAAATCTGAGTTACGAGCGAGCTTCAGATACGCCACCATTAGTTGGTGCAGCGAACACCACAACAGTGCACATGGTTACCTCACTGTGGAAGCATCTTTCTTGTGTTGTTCTTGCATTTTGTGCAGTTATTTTGCCAAATTTCTGAGATATTCACCCAAAACGTAGGCCGGTTTCCTGACTCAGGGAAAAAAATTCAGAGAAAATCGCTTTTGTTTCAGTGTTTTCCTTATGAAACTAGCAGTTAGCCTCACAAACACTCCGTTTTCTCTTATAATAAGACCTCAGAAGGGCAAGAATGGGAAGATATGGTCAGAGCAATAATTATTTTTACCTCAGGAGTGGCCGCCACCACCCGTCACATAATGACATTTTATTCATTCTAGAGTATATATCATGTTTCTATGTTATTTATATTGTTTATTATGTCATATTAGATCAATTGTGATGGATAAATAAGCCGCAGAGTTGATATCAGAGTTTTTTTCAACACGTCGGTCGTCTCCCATCGAGGCAAGGTGACCCAAAAAGAAAGAAATTCCCCAAAAAAAGAAAATACTTTCATCGTCATTCAACACTTTCACCTCACTCATACATAATCACTGTCTTTGCAGAGGCACTCATATATGACAGTTCTATTGAAGTACTGAAGTATTTTCTCTTGCTTCCTGAGAGCCAGGAATTCTGCTCTAACGGATTAATGGCATTTCCATTAATTCCAATGAGGAAAACTGATTTGATATACGAGCAAATTGAGTTATGAGCTAGGTCACAGAACAAATTAAACTCGTAAGTCAAGGTACCACTGTACACTTAACCTCACAGCAATATTTAATCATTGGAGATTTTACCCACTTTACGCCCTATTTTTGGCCCATTCCATTGTTCCAATCTACCAAACTCAGCTATTTTGCTAGTACGTACATGTATTCCTTCCATTCTGTCGAATGAGTACAAGAAAATGCTCATTTACCTATGCCAACTACTTAACCCTTTGACAATTTTGGTCGTATATATACGTCTTACAAGCCACCGTGTTTGACATATATATACTCATAAATTCTAGCGGCTTCAAATCAAGTAGGAGAAAGCTGGTAGGCCCACACGTGAGAGAATGGGTCTGTGTGGTCAGTGTGCACCATATCAAAAAAATCCTGCAGCATGCAGTGCATAATGAGAAAAAAAAACTTCGACCATTTTTTTTAAAATGCCAAATTTGTGGTCTATTTTCGTATAGTATTTAGGGTTCTATTCTCGTTTTTGTGGTCTCATTTGATAGAATGGAAAACATATTATAGAAATAGAGGTGATTTTGATTGGTTTTACTATGAAAAGAACCTTGAAATGGAGCTCAAAGCAGGGGAAATGTTTGATTTTTGCCGATGTTCAAAAGTAAACAAATGATATAATTTTCCAATAAATGTCCAACTAGCCATTCTAATATGCAGTCATGAATGGGTTGACGTTATTTATACAATTATTTCAATATTGCAGTAGTCTGCATAACAGTAAATCTTCTATTTTTTGTTTGAATAAAAATTCAAAATAGAAAGCAAGAGTAATATCAGAGGGGCCTGGAGATGTGACTGATGAACAAAGAAAATGTTATTTTAGAGCCAGGAATGTCTGCATAGTTCATTCTGGACCCTATTTTGAAATTGTCATATTTTTTAATTTTCATGAAATTGGCCAAATTGCAAATCTCTGACCATGTTATTGGGTAGTTGAAATTGGTAAATGGGCAGTTTCTTGTACTCAATCGATAAAAAAAATGGAGTTCTAAAGAGATAGCTATGAGTTTGGTTGACTGGATCAATGGAATTAGCTAAAAATAGGGCTCAAAGTGGGCGAAATCGCCGATTCGTAAATATCGCCGCGGTCACTAACTTCGCAAGAGCGTAATTCCCTCAGTTTTCCATAAAATTTCGTTCTTTTGGTGTCATTACAATTGGGAAACGATTCTCCATTTCATAAAATAAATTTTTTTTTTTTTTTTGGAAATTTTGCGACACCAGGAGACACCTCAGGATTTGGGGGTTGCAACAGTCAAGGGGTTAATAAAGTGATCAGAAATTAGTAATTTGGCCAATTTCACACAAATTTCAAGAAATGCCAATTTCAAAATAGGGTCCAGAATAAACAATGCAGACATTCCTGGCAAAATATTTTTTCTGTTCATTAGTCATGTCTCCAGGCCCCTCTGATATTACGCTTGCTTTCCATTTTGAATTTTTATTACACAAAAAATAGAAGATTTACTGTTATGCAGACTACTGCATTATTGCAATAATTGTATAAATAATATCAATCATTCGTGACTGCATATTAGACCAGCCAGTTGGACACGCATTGGATGGTGACGTCAATTGTTTACTCATGAACATCAGCAATAATTGAACATTTCCGCTACTTTGAGCTCAATTTCAAGGTGCTTTCCATCGCAAAACCAATCAAAATCATATCTATTTCTGTAATATATCTTTCATTCTATCAAATGAGACCAAGAAAACAAGAATACAACCACAAAAAATACACGAAAATACACCGCAACTTGCTGTTTTACACAAAAACACAGTCTCAGTTTTATCTCATTATGGACTGTGTGCTGCAAGATTTTTTTTATATAGTGTACACTTACCACACAGACCTATTCTCTCATAAGCGGGTCCATATTTACTGGTCACAGCTTATCTGAGTGAGCTGAACTCATGGCAACCGATAGTGGCTTCAAAGAATAACGTAGAGTGTATGTGCTTTACACAACAAGAAGCACTTCTTTTATTTGTTGGAACCATGGCTAGGACTAAAAGTGAGCAGGTTATAACAATAAATGGAGAAAAAGAAATTAGAATGACTTATGCAGGGAGTAGCGCCACCAAATAGTAGTGGCAGGTTGGCGTAGCGACCCAGAAATTTTAAATTATGCTAGTCAAAATTAGTGCCAGATTATTGATTGCTGGATAAGTGATGGCCAACCTGTACCATATTTTCCAAAAGATAAGGTACACTTTTATGCCTTATATGCTCAAGGTCAGGGTTAAGGGGAGTCTTTGGGTCATGCTTAACCCTTTGAGGGTCAAGAGGCCCTCTCCAAAACTCGTTCTCAGGGTCAAAAATTTTTCAAAAGAAAGAAAAAGAATTTTTACATATGAAGCGATAGAGAATCTTTTCCCAATCATAATGACACCAAAAGTATGAAATATGATGGAAAACTTACGGAATTATGCTCTCGCGAAGGTAACGGTCTCAACGATATTTATGCATCGGCGATTTCACTCAATTTGAGCCCTATTTTCGGCCATTTCCAATATTCCAGCCAACTAAAATCATAGCTATTTCGCTAGAACTCATGTACCGTTATGTTACTTTTGTTGTGCGCCTTATATGATGGAAAATATGGTAAATACTTCTAATTTCCAGAAGGTAACTTTTTGCTGATGATACTGTGCTTTTGGGAGATTCTAAAGAAAAGTTGCAAAGGTTAGTGGACGAGTTTGGGAGGGTGTGTAAAGGTAGAAAGTTGAAAGTGAACATAGATAAGAGTAAAGTGATGAGGGTATTAAATGATTTAGATAAAGAGGAGACTGGAGGCAGTGGAAATGTCGTGTCTAAGGGCAATGTGTGGTGTAAATATTATGCAGAGAATTCATAGTGTGGAAATTAGGTGTGGAGTTACTAAAAGTATTAGCCAGAGGGCTGAAGAGTGGTTGTTGAGATGGTTTGGTCATTTAAAGAGAATGGAAGAAAGCAGAATGACTGGGAGAGCTTATAAATTTGTAGATATAGGAAGGCGTGCAGGGGGCGGCCTAGGAAAGGTTGGGGGGAGGGGGAAAGGGAGGTTTTGTCGGAGAGGGGCTTGAACTTACAGCAAGCATGCATGACCATGTTAGATAGGGGTGAATGGAGACAAATGGTTTTGGGAATTGACGACCTGTCGGAGTGTGAGGAGAGTAATATTTTGTGAAGGGATTCAGGGAAACTGGTTAGCCAGACTTGACTCCTGGAAGTCGGAAGTACAATGCCTGCACTTTAAAGGAGGGTTTTGGGATATTGGCTGTTTGGAGTGACATCTGAACTGTCGTATCTGAGTGCCTCTGCAAAGACAGTAATTATGTACAAATGATGGTGAAAGTGTTGAATGATGAAGACCTACTTAGACTAGTGGATGGTTCCACTATGACCCCGCCTACTCCTGCTTCACCTCACCTGACTACAGTATATAAGCCACGTCTATGGCCCTATGCTTTACATTCTACAAGACTGATGGACTGAACACATCAACTCTAGGCTGAGGGACTGATTACCTCAAACTCCTCCTCTCCTTATACCTTTCTGCTTTGTATTGGACTGATGAAGCCACCGTGTGGTGAAATGTGTCCTGAATAAAGATTCCCATGTGTTGCATAAGTGTCTCAATCTTCAACTTGTCTTTTTTTTTTTTAAACCATTCATCACACATTGATAACTATAACAGAACACACAACTATAATACGAGACACAGACCACTCTTCGATATCTCTCGTGGTCACCTCTCCCTATGCAAAAATGCTATGCATATAAAAGGCCCGAAGATCTGGAATTCATTGCCAGAACACACTAAAGGACCCCTGTCTGCAAATCAGTTTAAGGCCCTAATAAGAAATCACCTCATCACCCAAAATTAACCAGACAAACCGTACCTAATCACTTCCAGTTTCTCAAAAGCTACTCATATTGTGCTGATGAATGCTCAACTACTTACTACTTCAAAATTAGGATGTCTGTTTTTCATTGTTTTAAATAGTATGTACTAGATTGTAATACAGTACATCATAATGATAACTGTTCCATTGTAATACAAAATTTTATTGTTTTAAATAGTACTAAACTGTAATAGATCATATTGTAAATTGTTTTAAATTGTCACATTGTAATACTGTAATCTTTATCAATTAATTCAATAGTGTAACAAGTCTCTACTCGACTTATTAAAACCATGTTGCATTACCTGATAGAATATACAATTCTCCTGTACTCACGGTAACTCATCTAATGACCATATGAGCTATGTATAATTGCCTTCCTAATCTTAACCCTTACAGGGTTTCCAACGTACTAGTACGGCTTACGCACCAGGGTTATTGACGTACTAGTACGCCTAAATTCTAGCGCCTTCAAATCTAGTGAGAGAAAGCTGGTAGGCCTACATATGAAAGAATGGGTCTATGTGGTCAGTGTGCACAGTATAAAAAAAATCCTGCAGCACACAGTGCACAATGAGAAAAAAAAAACTCGGACCATGTTTTTGGTTTAAAACAGTGACTTTGCAGTGTATTTTCGTATGGTATTTATGGTTGTATTTTAGTTTTCCTGGTCTCATTTTATAGAATGGAAGACATATTACAGAAATTGAGATGATTTTGATTGGTTTCATAATGAAAAGTACTGTACCTTAAAATTGAGCTCAAAGTTCAAAGGTACACAAACAATGCCAAGCGTCCAATACACGTCAACTGGCGAGTCTAATATTCTTTCACAAGTGTGCTGATATTATTTATACCATTTCTACACTAATTCAGTAAATCATCTACAATAGTAAATCTTCTATTTTTTGTGAGAATAAAAATTCAAAGTGGAAAGCAAAAGAGATGTAAGAAGGGCCTGAGGATGTGACTAATGAACAGAGAAAATGTTATTTTAGTGCCAGGAATGTCTGTCTTGTTTATTCTGGACCCTATTTGGAAATTGGCATCATCTGAAATTTGTGTGAAATTGGTAAAATTGCCAATTTCTGACCACTTTATTGGATAGGTGAAATCGGTAAATGTCATTGCATTGTCTAAGGTTGCATGACAATCATGGTTACTCAGCTTAAACTCCCAGAAGTGGGATAAGCACAGCAGTGATGGGTAACCCTCAGAAATAGTTGATTGTAGGGGCTGCTGAGGATGTAGGCTGGGTGAGAGGCTGCCTATATGATTGTTGAGATGATTTCCTTTTGTTTATACAATCCTTTTAATTTTTTTATTATTATTATTTTATTATCATCACACTGGCCGATTCCCACCAAGGCAGGGTGGCCCAAAAAAGAAAAACTTTCACCATCATTCACTCCATCACTGTCTTGCCAGAAGGGTGCTTTACACTACAGTTTTTAAACTGCAACATTTACACCCCTCCTTCAGAGTGCAGGCACTGTACTTCCCATCTCCAGGACTCAAGTCCGGCCTGCCGGTTTCCCTGAGCCCCTTCATAAATGTTACTTTGCTCACACTCCAACAGCACGTCAAGTATTAAAAACCATTTGTCTCCATTCACTCCTACCAAACACGCTCACGCATGCCTGCTGGAAGTCCAAGCCCCTCGCCCACAAAACCTCCTTTACCCCCTCCCTCCAACCTTTCCTAGGCCGACCCCTACCCCGCCTTCCTTCCACTACAGACTGATACACTCTTGAAGTCATTCTGTTTCGCTCCATTCTCTCTACATGTCTGAACCACCTCAACAACCCTTCCTCAGCCCTCTGGACAACAGTTTTGGTAATCCCGCACCTCCTCCTAACTTCCAAACTACGAATTCTCTGCATTATATTCACACCACACATTGCCCTCAGACATGACATCTCCACTGCCTCCAGCCTTCTCCTCGCTGCAACATTCATCACCCATGCTTCACACCCATATAAGAGCGTTGGTAAAACTATACTCTCATACATTCCCCTCTTTGCCTCCATCAATTCTATGATTCACTTCATCTTTCATAGACCCATCTGCTGACACGTCCACTCCCAAATATCTGAATACATTCACCTCCTCCATACTCTCTCCCTCCAATCTGATATCCAATCTTTCATCACCTAATCTTTTTGTTATCCTCATAACCTTACTCTTTCCTGTATTCACCTTTAATTTTCTTCTTTTGCACACCCTACCAAATTCATCCACCAATCTCTGCAATTTCTCTTCAGAATCTCCCAAGAGCACAGTGTCATCAGCAAAGAGCAACTGTGACAACTCCCACTTTGTGTGTGATTCTTTATCTTTTAACTCCACGCCTCTTGCCAAGACCCTCGCATTTACTTCTCTTACAACCCCATCTATAAATATATTAAACAACCACGGTGACATCACACATCCTTGTCTAAGGCCTACTTTTACTGGGAAATAATTTCCCTCTTTCCTACATACTCTAACTTGAGCCTCACTATCCTCGTAAAAACTCTTCACTGCTTTCAGTAACCTACCTCCTACACCATACACCTGCAACATCTGCTACATTGCCCCCCTATCCACCCTGTCATATGCCTTTTCCAAATCCATAAATGCCACAAAGACCTCTTTAGCCTTATCTAAATACTGTTCACTTATATGTTTCACTGTAAACACCTGGTCCACACACCCCCTACCTTTCCTAAAGCCTCCTTGTTCATCTGCTATCCTATTCTCCATCTTACTCTTAATTCTTTCAATAATAACTCTACCATACACTTTACCAGGTATACTCAACAGACTTATCCCCCTATGATTTTTGCACTCTCTTTTATCCCCTTTGCCTTTATACAAGGGAACTATGCATGCTCTCTGCCAATCCCTAGGTACCTTACCCTCTTCCATACATTTATTAAATAATTGCACCAACCACTCCAAAACTATATCCCCACCTGCTTTTAACATTTCTATCTTTATCCCATCAATCCCGGCTGCCTTACCCCCTTTCATTTTACCTACTGCCTCACGAACTTCCTCCACACTCACAACTGGCTCTTCCTCACTCCTGCAAGATGTTATTCCTCCTTGCCCTATACACGAAATCACAGCTTCCCTATCTTCATCAACATTTAACAATTCCTCAAAATATTCCCTCCATCTTCCCAATACCTCTAACTCTGCATTTAATAACTCTCCTCTCCTATTTTTAACTGACAAATCCATTTGTTCTCTAGGCTTCCTTAACTTGTTAATCTCACTCCAAAACTTTTTCTTATTTTCAACAAAATTTGTTGATAACATCTCACCCACTCTCTCATTTGCTCTCTTTTTACATTGCTTCACCACTCTCT
This sequence comes from Cherax quadricarinatus, assembly GCF_038502225.1. Classification (NCBI taxonomy): domain Eukaryota; kingdom Metazoa; phylum Arthropoda; class Malacostraca; order Decapoda; family Parastacidae; genus Cherax; species Cherax quadricarinatus. The sequence goes on from NC_091339.1 coordinate 1,081,113, forward strand.
TAACCTCTCTCTTTTTCTCCATATACTCTTCCCTCCTTGCATCACTTCTACTTTGTAAAAACTTCTCATATGCTAACTTTTTCTCCCTTACTACTCTCTTTACATCATCATTCCACCAATCGCTCCTCTTCCCTCCCGCACCCACTTTCCTGTAACCACAAACTTCTGCTGAACACTCTAACACTACATTTTTAAACCTACCCCATACCTCTTCGACCCCATTGCCTATGCTCTCATTTGCCCATCTATCCTCCAATAGCTGTTTATATCTTACCCTAACTGCCTCCTCTTTTAGTTTATAAACCTTCACCTCTCTCTTCCTTGATGCTTCTATTCTCCTTGTATCCCATCTACCTTTTACTCTCAGTGTAGCTACAACTAGAAAGTGATCTGATATATCTGTGGCCCCTCTATAAACATGTACATCCTCAAGTCTACTCAACAGTCTTTTATCTACCAATACATAATCCAACAAACTACTGTCATTTCACCCTACATCATATCTTGTATACTTATTTATCCTCTTTTTCTTAAAATATGTATTACCTATAACTAAACCCCTTTCTATACAAAGTTCAATCAAAGGGCTCCCATTATCATTTACACCTGGCACCCCAAACTTACCTACCACACCCTCTCTAAAAGTTTCTCCTACTTTAGCATTCAGGTCCCCTACCACAATTACTCTCTTCACTTGGTTCAAAGGCTCCTATACATTCACTTAACATCTCCCAAAATCTCTCTCTCTCCTCTGCATTCCTCTCTTCTCCAGGTGCATACATGCTTATTATGACCCACTTCTCGCATCCAACCTTTACTTTAATCCACATAATTCTTGAATTTACACATTCATATTCTCTTTTCTCCTTCCATAACTGATCATTCAACATTACTGCTACCCCTTCCTTTGCTCTAACTCTCTCAGATACTCCAGATTTAATCCCATTTATTTCCCCCCACTGAAACTCCCCTACCCCCTTCAGCTTTGTTTCGCTTAGGGCCAGGACATCCAACTTCTTTTACAAAGAAAACTACCTGGAAATTGAGCTCAAACTAGCAGAAATGTTCGATTTTTACCAAAGTTCAAAAGTAAACAAATCATGCTATGCGTCCAATACACGTCAACTGGTGAGTCTAATATTCTTTCACAAGTGCGTTGATAATATTTATACCATTTCTACACCAATGCAGTAGTCTGCATAACAGTAAATCTTCCATTTTTTGTGAGAATAAAAATTCAAAGTGGAAAGCAAAAGAATGTAAGAGGGGCATGGGGACATGACTAATGAACAGAGGAAATGTTATTTTAGTGCCAGGAATGTCTTTCTTGTTTATTCTGGACCCTATTCGGAAATTGGCATCTTTTGAAATTTGTGTGAAATTGGTAAAATTGCTAAATTCTGACCACTGTATTGGATAGTTGAAATCGGTAAATGGGTGGTTCCTTGTACTCATTAGATAGAAAAAATGTAGTTCTAGCGAAATATTTATGATTTTTTCGACAAGTACACTGGAATTGGCCAAAAATAGGGCTCAAAGTGGGCAAAATCGCCGATGCATAAACATCGTCGAGACCACTAACTTCGCGAGAGTATAATTCTGTTTTCCATCAAATTTCATACTTTTGGTGTCATTATGATCAGGAAAAGATTCTCTCTCATTTCGTAAGAAAATTTTTTTTTTTCGGAAAAACTTTCGACCCTGAAAACAAGTTTAGGAGAGGGCCTCTCGACCCTGAAAGGGTTAAGTTAATCTTTAAGTTTGCCCAAAATGCTCTGCATACAAAGGGGCTTTTGGCATGTACACCCAATTATATTCCTCTGTACAACCATGTAATTTGTCAAAATAAACATCTTAATCTTAACCAGATATGATTGGTCATAGTTTATGGCATCCCAATACAGCCTCTCCTCAGTGACATAACCTAACTGTTGCACATTTGTCTTACTTATCAGCTTTATGTGAACTCTCTGCGAACATAGTGGTTAAGCTCATGAAGAAAAATACTATGGTCAAACTATCAAACTCTGAAGGAGAAAATGAAAAGACTAATAGAAAACACTTTTCTTTCAAGTGCTTCATAAACTAATACTATTGGGAGAACACAGGCAACAAGTGTAAGGAAATATAACCAACATCTCCATCTGTCCCAGGATCAAACCCAGGTACTTCAGCTGTGTGCCAAAAGTGCTGTCACAAGCCACCTTTATCAATATGGTAGCACTACTACCTGTAATACCGGACATGGCACTAGACAAAAAGATGACAAAAAAATACAATCACAAATGCAGATATATGCAACAGCTGCAATATACAGTATATATTTTAAGTTTTGAATTTTGTTAAATTATTATGAAAAAGAAGATAAAATCAAACACTGAATTCTCACCTTGTGCCAGGCAGTAAACCATCTGGTCTCCCGGTAGTTGCCATCATCACACAGAATTAACTTTGGACGGATGAGAAGAATTTTCCTGAGTGCATAAAATTTTCTATTATAATTTTTTTTTTTAACAAACTGGCCATATCCCACCGAGGTAGGGTGACCTAAAAAGAAAAACAAAAGTTTTTCTTTCTAAATTTTGTAGTTTGTACAGGCGAAGGGGTTACTAGCACCTTGCTCCCAGCATTTTAGTTGCCTCTTATGATAGGCATGGTTTATGGAGGAAGAAATAAATCTAGTTGTTCCTAGAAAAAATCTATTATAATTGTGGATATTTAAACTATCATATTCAATAAATATCACTTGTTGCAAGGTAAATGATGCATTAGAAGTAAAAAACTAAATTTACTACATTACTTCTTTCCCACTAAGGTAAGGCAACCCAAAGAAGGAAACTCATTCAGCATCACTCATCCAATACTGATCTTGCCAGAAAGGCATGAGTATTACAATTAAAGGGATACACTGAATCATATCCTACCCATCCTTCAGAGTGCAAGCACTGTACCTCTCACTTCCAGAATTTAAGTGTAGCTAACTGATTTTCCCTGAATCCCTTCATGAATGTTACCTTGATCACAGTCCAATAACACATCAAATCCCAAAAACCACTGTTTCTACTCTGCTTGGACATAACAAATGCCTACTCAATCTCCTATCACTTAAAACCTCCTTCACTTTTTCCTTCTACACTTCCAGGGTCATCAAAACCTCCTTTCATTCACCCTGGATTTACATACCCTCTTGGTTAACCAATCATGCTCCATCCTTTCTAAATGATCAAATTATCTTTAGCAAACCCCACATGGTCTTCTAATTTTTACACTCTTTATTCTCTGCATAATATTCACACCACATATTGATCTCACACATGACATCTTCACTGCCTCCAGCCTCTTCATTGCAACATTTGAAGACCATGTCTAACACCTACACAAGTGTTGCCGCTACTATACAATACAATGGTACAGTTCCCTTTGACGATATATTTATGAAAAATATCCACAGACATCTCAACATTCAACTTATCTTTTTTCCCCCTCATCTATTCTATTATTCATCCCATCTTTCTTACACCGATTTATTAATACTCTCACCACTAATAGTCGGTTTACAAATTTTTTTAAGTTTTTGCTTTGGAGAGAAAAATAGGCAAGTGATATTTATTTTTTTTTTTTTTTAATCAAACCAGCCATATCTCACTGAGGCAGTGTAACCTAAAAAAGAAAAATGAAAGTTTCTCTTTTTAAATTTAGTAATACATACAGGAGAAGGGGTTTCTTGCCTTTGCTCTCGGCATTTTAGTCTCCTCTTATGACACACATGGCTTATGGAGGAAGAATTCTGTTCCACTTCCCCATGGAGATTTAGTATTTATTTATCATCTATTAATATTAAATAAATATTTACTAAAGCTCCATTGCGAAGTGGAACAGAATTATTCCTCTGTAAGCCATGCGTGTCGTAAGAGGTTACTAAAATGCCGGGAGCAAGGGGCTAGTAACCCCTTCTTCTGTATATGTACATTACTAAATGTAAAAATAGAAACTTTCATTTTTCCTTCCAGGCCACCCCGCCTCGGTGGAATATGGCCAGTGTGTTGAAAGAAAGATTTACTAAAGACCCTTACCTGTTTAGGAACACTAATCTACAATTGTAAGTGACATTTTTGTGCATAACTGGAAGGCCTACATCAATTATAATGTCTGTACATGATGGATGGCGGAGCAGCTCTGCCACCACCTCCCACGAGTGAAGCAATGTATCACTCTCATAGTAGTGATCTGCACAACTGTATCCTCTGAAAATGAGTGAAAATAGTATAAAATTTTTAGTACAGCAGCCATGGTTCTTAAATTTATATACTGCATAAAGTGAGGGACACCTGTACACTCAACCATCTTTGTAGAATACAGATAGGAAGTCCAGTATATTACAGTTTTCCCTACAAATTTATGGGGGGGGGGTTACATTCCTCGAGGCAAATAAATACAAATAATACCGCAAATAATATAAAGTGATGTCTGTATAACAATTTTTTTCAGAACTGGGTTTCTTCTGCATTTGAGACAATAATACAGTGGACCCCCGCATAACGATCACCTCTGAATGCGACCAATTATGTAAGTGTATTTATGTAAGTGTGTTTGTACGTGTATGTTTGGGGGTCTGAAATGGACTAATCTACTTCACAATATTCCTTATGGGAACAAATTCGGTCAGTACTGGCACCTGAACATACTTCTGAAGTGAAAAAATATCGTTAACCGGGGGTCCACTGTATATCTTTATAATAATACGTAATAATAATAATAATAATAATAATAATAATAATAATAATAACAATAGTTTATTAACCCTTAAACTGTCCAACCAGATCTACATTCACATGCGTAGTGCTCCAAAAGTAGATCTACGTTTTTTTACATATTTTCAAATATAACAAAAAAAAATGTAGATCAAAGTTTTTTACACATTTTCAAAAGTAAAAAACAAAAGAAGATCTACGTTTGGACAGTTTAAGGGTTAAGACATGATACATAATTGTACAAGGAATTATAGTAGTTGGGTGTACATGCCAAAAGCCCCTTGCATGCAGAGCATTATGGGCAGGCTTAAAGTTAACTTAAGATTAACTAAGCTATAATAGATTAAATGGTAAAAATTACAGTAAACAATACTTGAACGACCAGCATAGCAAGATTTGGGAGTGGGAAAGCCAATACTGTACACCAGAAAACCATTCAAATAATCAAATCTATTCATGGGTTCTCCTTCAATAAGAATGTTGGATAATCAAACCCAGTATATAGGGAAGCCCATGAATTAGTGGAGATGACTCATCTGTACAGATATTCACACAGTATATGAGATAAGAATATAATACACTTTTCCCTTAATCTTCACCATTGTTTATAAGTCTGACATAGGATAATAGCTCTTGGCTTGTAAATTCAACTGTTTAAAGAAAGAGTATTACGGTATTTTTATATTCATGGGGAAAGTACAATATGTACTAAACTTGTGGGACATAAAGACAGGTATACTGTATTTATATATTTTCTAATATGATTATAACAGCAAAACAAAGACTTTACTCATATAAAATATAGATACCAACACTATACAGCATGTTGATAAATTAGACACATGTGCAACTCTTGGGTATCTTTAGGAATTCTTCGCTTGCCTAATTCTTGGGCACGACCTACTTCCACATTGAACAAATGTGACACTACCTATGACTGCTGCACCTCTCATGCCATATGGTTTATAAGCTGCTTCTCCGCTCATATGCCGTATTCTACTCAAGATTGATGGACTGAACACATCGACTCAAGGTTGAGGGACTGATTACTTCATTCTCCTCCTGTTCTTCAAGTTTCTCCTATGTATGGACTGATGAAGCCACTGTGTGGCAAAACGTTTCCTCAATAAAGATACCCAAGAGTTGCACATGTGTCTAATTTATCAACATGTCGGTTCTCTGAACCATTCTTCTACAAACTATACAGCATAAACTTACGGTATCTCAAGCTCAGGACCACTCCTGTATGTGGCTCCAGCAGCCTTAGCCTGCTGTATGGAATCAATGATACGGTCCAGGTTACCTTGAAAGTCCATGGCCCACTGGTTCAGGCAGCAGGTTGCTACGATAACTTTCCGCCCCATTCCGTCTTTTAATAGGGAGGAGCTTTATGTTCAGTGATGTGTGTTATTACCTATGGAATAACTGCATGCTTTAATTGCCAGCATATAAAATATGATACAGCAATACTTCAAAAGGAAACTACACAAATTCCTGTATGATGTAAGTTTATTTAGGTACAGGTACACATAAATACACTTACCCAAATTATCATATATGTACGTATAGTACATGTAACATATGTATAAATTACCTAGGATAACTCCCCACAAAAAAGTCAGACTAAGTGACTTATTTCAGGGAAGATGTGATGGAAAAGTTGACCACTGGGCCACAAGCAGCAATAGTATGCCCGATCAGTGCTTCCTGGGAGTTTACATTTACGATATTCTATAGTAACAATTAATTTGTTTTTTCTGCATATAGACATTCTCATTTCTCTTATATTTGTTACAGTATTTGTAGACTTTAAAGCTCTTGTTGCAATTACGTATTTTCTTTTAAAAAACTGGATGCCGAGCTCAGCTCAAGTTTAGTTTAATTGCATTTCGTTCTTTATTTAGTTAACCCTTCACTGTCGCAACCCCAAATCCTGAGGTGTCTCCTGGTATCGCAAAATTTCCGAAAAAAATTATTTTTTCTTATGAAATAATAGAGAATCGTTTCCCGATTGTAATGACACCAAAAGAATGAAATCTGATGGAAAACTGACGGAATTATGCTCTCGTGAAGTTAGTGACCTCGGCAATATTTACAAATCGGTGATTTCGCTCACTTTGAGCCCTATTTTCGGCTAATTCCATTGTTCCAGTCGACCAAACTCATAGCTATTTCTTTAGAGCTCTATTTTTTCTATCGATTGAGTACAAGAAACTGCCCATTTACCAATTTCAACTACCCAATAACATGGTTAGAAATTTGCAATTTGGCCAATTTCATGCATATTAAAAAATATGCCACTTTCAAAATAGGGTCCAGAATGAATAATGCAGACATTACTGGCTCTAAAATAACATTTTCTTTGTTCATCAGTCACGTCTCCAGGCCCTTCTGATTTATTGTTATACAGACTACGGCATTATTGTAATAATTGTATAAATAATGTCAACCCATTCATGACTGCATATTAGAATGGCTACATGGACATTTATTGGAAAATGACATCATTTGTTTACGTTTGAAAATAGACCACAAAGTCGGCATTTTAATTAAAAAAAACGGTCAGAGTTTTTTTTTTCTCATTATGCACTGCGTGCTGCAGGATTTTTTTATATGGTGCACACTGACCACACAGACCCATTCCCTCACATGTGGGCCTACCAGCTTTCTCCTGCTTGATTTGAAGCCGCTAGAATTTATGAGTATATGTATATACGTCAAAAACGGTGGCTCATAAGACGTGTGTATATGACCAAAACAGTCAAAGGGTTAAGTCACATATAGTAAATATATGGAGGTAATTATACTGAAATACATAATAAAACAAAAGAAAATTGTACATAAACTTTAATTACAAACTGTATAATTATATTATTGTCACATGAAAGTGCTAAACCCATGGCAATCATAGCCATTATTATTTAGGTAAATTGTTTTAAAAAAGGTCATGAACCTTTGCAATAGTCATAATAGATACACTAGATCCTCAACTTAGGACATTAACATGTTCCTGAAAATCCATCCTAATTTGAAAGTTGATTACCCAGAGCATATGTTCCAACAAGAAACAATGGAAAATGGATTAATGTATTCCAAGCTCTAATTTTCCTTATCTAATATCATGTAACTCACACATTGTATACTACACCTGAAGGGGTTTCAGGGGTCAACGCCCCCGTAGCCCAGTCCGTGATCAGGCCTTGTGGTGGATCGGGGCCTGATCAACCAGGCTGTTAATGTTGGCCACACATAACCCGACATATGCTCCACTGCCTGGCTGTCAGGCACTGACTTTAGGTTCCTGTCTAGCATCTTCTTGAAAACAGCCAGAGGTCTATTGGTAATCCCCCTTATGTATGCTGGGAGGCAATTGAACAGCTCAACACTTATTGTGTTGTCTCTTAGTGTACTCATGGTGCTCCTCCTTTTCATTGTTGGATCTAGCATCTCCTGCTGAGTCTTTTGCTTTTGCAGGGAATGATCTTCCTGTGCAGATTTGGCACTTGTCCCTAGGATTTTCCAAGTGAATACAGCCTCTCCTCACTTAACGACGGAGTTCCGTTCCTAAGACCACGTTGGTAAACGAATTCATCGCTAAGTGTGGAGCATACTATAATGGCAGTGGATTTGTGTCAACCATCTTTAATACTGTTTTACTGTCATATTTGCACCATTTATAACATTTCTGGTATATTTATAAATGTTTATACTGTAGTGTACTGTATATTGTAATAAACAGAATAGAGGAAATCAGCTCTAATATACATTATTTAGGTATGCATGCTGGTCAGAAACACCGTCGTAAGTCCGAGTCGCCGGTAAACGAGTATGTCGCTAAGTGAGGAGAGGCTGTATTATCATGGATCTTTCTCGCCTGTGTTCCCAGGAGTACAAATCAAGGGACTTCAACCGTTCCCAAAGAAATAAAAATTTGAATCCAAATTTGAAAAGCCCAGAGGATGGACAGTATGTCACGCAAAACCTTAGTACAGTGGACCCCCGGTTAACGAACTTTTTTCATTCCAATAGTATGTTCAGGTGCCAGTACTGACCGAATTTTTTCCCATAAGGAATATTGTGAAGTAGATTAGTCCATTTCAGACCCCCAAACATACACGTACAAACGCACTTACATAAATACACTTACATAATTGGTCGCATTTGGAGGTGATCGTTCAGCGGGGGTCCACTGTATATAGAGTTTTAGCAACTACATAGTGTGATTTATTTTAAGAGTCTATACATGGTATTAACAGGATATCCTTCCCACTACTCTTGCACCTCCATTCTTGATAAACAGCTGTTTCCAAAGATAAATCCTCAAAAAATTAAACCAAAATGCAAAGCCGAGAGAGAACAAAACATCAGGAGACTATCATTCAGCAACCATCCATAACACTGCCTTCCAGCAGACACATCCTCAGTGCTTCTGCCATCCGAAGTGGTCCCCAGTGTCAAAAGTGCAAGTTACAAGTGCAAGTCACTTGTTTGTGAGGAATTTATTAGTTCTAAAATGCAACTGCTGGAAGTGTGAAACAGAGTCACTCAGAGCACTGAAAATCAAGATTCTACTGTTTACAAAAGTAATATTTCATGATCACTTAATCTATGACATCCCTACAATTCCTCAAAAAAGGTTGAAGATGATTTTTGTTTACATTATTACATTTGCTTGGAAAATCATTACCAGAGTTACTGGAAAAGAATTCTACAAAGGTAGAATTCTTTCTTTGTTTCTACATAGGTAGAATTCTATGTAGAATTCTTTTCCAGTAACTCTGGTAATGATTTTCCAAGCAAATGTAGGATGAACCCTCCAACCCTTCTTGTACTGACTGACCCACATGGATTTAGCAGTTCACGAGTAATATAAATCACAGAACGGGTGGAGGTTTGAACCTGCCATGGATTCCAACCCCACCCATTCCATGATTTGTTTACAACTGTGTTATTATGATTTCACGAGTCACAAGTAATACATTATTATTAGCCTATCCTAGGTTAAGTCTTCATTAAATGCATCTTTACTATAAACTGTATGTATAATCATTATATGTATTTTACACAGGCATAACACGAGGCACAAAACACTTTTTGACATCCCTCGTGTCTGTCTCACACTATGTAAAAATATAATGCACGAAAAGGGCCCGAAGATCTGGAAATCTTTGCCCAAACCAGCAAAAAATGCCCCCTGCCCACAAATCAGTTTATTACTATACTTAAAAGTCATCTCATCACTCAATAGTAACCATTAATACACTATGCTAATCTCTAACCAAATTTGAAGCAATTCTCCTATATATTTTATTATCCCTTATCTATTAAAACATTATTACAAACTTAAAAATGTATGTTTTGTATCATACATTGTACTATCTCATATTAATAATTGAGTAAAATATTGAATATTTGAAGTTTATCTAGACTTAAGTAGTCTTAAGTATTAGGTTAAGTCTGCCTGAAATGCCTCGTAGCTTGATCGCTAGCGCACTCAGCTCACACACTGAGGTCTGGAGTTCGAATCTCCTCCGGTACGGCTGGAAAACATTAGGGACATGTTTCCATAAGACACCTGCCGTCTATATTCACCCATCAGTAAAATGGGTACCTAGATGTTAGTCGACTGGTGTGGGTCGCATCCTGGGGCAAAACTGACCTAATTTGCCCGAAATACTCTGCATAACAAGCGGCTTTCTATATAGTACTATGACACTGATGTCAGCTAGGACTGTATACCTTGTACATTTACTTGCAGTAAATAAAGATATTATTACTGTATTATTATTATTATACTGGCTTTCTTTGTTCCAATCAAATTATGAAATGTAAACTCACATTGTAACCTTTGCAAAGAAATAAACTTTTGTTTTGTTTGTTTGTATAATGAAATTAAAAATACAACTTCTATGTACAATAATGTAATTACATGCATCTTTTTACATAGCTTACTTAATAAAAAATCTAAATTCCACTTTAGTTAAACTATATATCAACAAACGTGACTGCCACAGCAGTATTCAAGATAGTATTAAATTCAAGATAGTATTAAATATTCAAGATAGTATTAAATATTCAAGATAGTATTAAATATTCAAGATAGTATTAAATTCATTTAATCACAAGTACACATAAGTACAATTTATCATACATAGAGTAAATTACATAGGATAACCCAAAGAAAAAAAATCAGACGAAGTGACTATTTCCAATAGGGTCGCTGTTATTCCTAATATTCTTATATAAACATCCAGAGTTCATTTGAGCCTTAAGACTCCATGATCAGTATAGCATTATTCTGTTCTTCTACTAAAAATACTATACAAAAGATTTTTATGAAATAACTGTTGCTATTTCTTGTACACATGGAGGACACACATATTAATATACAGCTAATTAGCATAAATGGCTTGTTATACAATACAGGTAAAAATGTAAGTCACACTGACTTTTAGGGTTATATTAGGGTATCCTACAGTACCCTAGGGTATCCTACAGTACCCTAGGGTATCCTACAGTACCACAGAGTATTCTAGGGTAAGTTTATTTAGGTAAAAATAAACATTTGCACAATTATAATGCATAATAACATGTAAATTACTTAGGATAACCCAAAAAAAGTCAAGTGGCTTATTTCCTTTAGTGTTTGTATTCTAGGGTATCTGACCTTTTTTTTTTTTTTTTTTTTTGGTTATTCTACATAATTTACACATCTATAATAATTTTACTTATGTGTACCTGTGCCTAAATAATTATATACCTACTATCCTAGGGTGTCCACACCGTCTGCCCTCAAAAACCACCACCAAATATGTAAATGGCACAGGAAACCCAAATTTAAACTTGCCTATTAATTTAAATATGCAAAACTTTATTTAATGAGGTAGCGTGAAGCCATCACCATGTTTTATAGTAACAATAACTGGCCTTCAGGTACTGTCTTAAAAAAAAATCTCGATAATTACAGAAAAATAAAACTTGAGGAATACTTTAAGTGTAGCACTTAAAGAAAAAGTATATAAGAAGTCTCACCCAGAGTGAAGGTCAGTGTTGTGATGTCTAGACACCCAAAAAACTGATTATACAAAATAAATAGGTGTATGATGGACTTTGAACAGACCAACACTGGTTGCTAGGGTCTCAAGGTCGTTGCTAGGGACTCTCACACACATTATTCACTCAAAGTCAAGGTCTTTATTTCAAAATTACTGTACGTATAAATAAGTTTATTCAAATATACACAAACACAGTTACATAGATTATCATACATAGTATATGTGTAGAGAACCTGGGATAACACAGAAATGTTAGTGATTTATTTCCATAAGTATATTCAGGTACAATTATGCACTCTTTGAATGATTACAATTTTCTTACATAAGAGTATAAGTGTAAATTACCCAGGATAATCCAATATTGTCTTAAGTGACAAAATTAGGCATGTATTCACCTATATGTGGTTGCTAGGGTCGAGTCACGGCTCCTGGAAAATCGTGGTTATGCACAATGGTAATAAGTAGCTTTGATTTTTTGAGGGGAGTTATCCTAGGTAATTTACACTATGTATGATAATTGTACTTATGTGTATCTGTGACTAAATAAACTTACTGAAATCAGGCTTGATTCCAGGAATTGGAGCATTGATCCAATTCCTTAGATCAAGAGCCCTTCACCAACATCAAGGAACCTTCTTTAAGTGGTGGTTTCATATAATAAATTAGGTTTTCACTTTTTTTAAATTATCTTAAGGCCTAAGATAACCCAAGATGATAATGTGCCTTATTTCCACAAGAAATAATTTATTGTTAACTCTTATTTACGCCCACTTCTCTATCATTATCATTAACATTATCTATGGGCAATGGGCACTTTTACCAATAATAATAATATAATAATAATACATGTATTATTATTATTATTATTATTATTATTACCACACAACAAACACAAACAATAAATATAAAACAAGCACGGGACGTGCAACTATGACCACCCTAGAAAATGCCATGCCCATATGACAACAGGAAAATGCAAACTCCCTTCCTGTAAGCTTTTTCACCCTGAAATGTGTACCTCTTCAGTACAGGAAAGACTGTGCTATAACTTAAATTGCCAGGCACACCATCTAAAGGGTACAAAAAGATACAAAACATCCAGGCCATGGGAAAACCTGGGTAGCCACAGCCACTCAAGAGGGAGAGGTTTTTTAGTGCCGGGAAGGAAAAAAAAAAACTGGCTGGAAATGGCGGAAATCGTACACCAAACCCAGTCATTCCTGGAGTGGAACCACAGTCGATGGCCTCCACTCCAAACCAACAGATACAGATACCAATGCCGGAAAAAAAAAGTCCCCCCCCCAGTACCAACAATACCACCAGTCCGATGACATTCTTCTTTGCAAATATACAGGGTCTAAAGTCAGCAACGAGCAACAAAATACCTTTCATCCGTGGACTGCTTGCAGAGGCAAATGCAATGTTCGCGGCTTTCACAGAGACCCACATAAAGGATCACTTGGACAACGAAATATGGATCCCAGGTTACAACCTATACAGATGCGACAGAGTGAACAGGAAAAAGGGGGAGGGTTGGCCTGTACATCGCAGAGTCACTTGTTTGCACAGAACTGCTTAATGCCTCAAATGATGTAGTGGAAGTTTTAGCAGTAAAGATCGAGAACCAAAACCTAGTCATTGTGGTAGTCTACAAGCCTCCGGATGCAACGTCCCAGCAATTCCAGGAACAGCTGTTAAAAATTGACCACTGGAAAATCTGCCAGCTCCTGCCTCCAACATCTTGCTCCTGGGGGATTTCAACTTAAGGCACCTAAAATGGAGGAATATAGCAAATAATGTTGTTGCAGTGATAACACCAGGAGGCAGCTCTGACGAGAACTCACACACACACGAGCTTTTAAATCTCTGCACAAAATTCAATTTAAACCAGCAAATAATAGAGCCTACTAGACTGGAGAATACACTAGACCTCATCTTCACTAACAATGATGATCTGATACGAAATGTCACCATATCAAAAACAATATACTCAGATCACAACATAATCGAGGTTCAGACATGTATGCGCAGAGCCCCAGACCGACATAATGAGATTAGTCACGAGGGAGCATTCACCAAATTCAACTTCAAAAACAAAAACATAAAGTGGGACCAAGTAAACCAAGTCCTAACCGATATAAGCTGGGAAGATAGACTAAGCAACACAGACCTCAACTTATGCCTAGAACAGATTAACTCGGTGGCACTAGATGTATGCACAAGGCTTATTCCTCTAAGAAAAAGAAGGAGTAGATGTAAAATAGAAAGAGACAGGCGCTCCCTTTACAGGCGACGGAAAAGAATAACAGAGCGGCTGAAAGAGGCCAATATATCTGAAATGCGTAGGGAGTCACTGGTCAGAGAAATAGCAAACATCGAACTTAAGCTAAAGGAATCTTATAGGAGTCAGGAATCGCGGGAAGAACTAAAAGCCATAAATGAAATCGAAAGAAACCCAAAGTATTTCTTTTCCTATGAAAAATCAAAGTTGAAAACAACGTCCAGTATTGGGCCCCTACTTAAACAAGATAGGTCCTACACAGATGACAGCAAGGAAATGAGTGAGCTACTCAAGTCCCAATATGACTCAGTGTTTAGCAAGTCGCTAACCAGACTGAGAGTCGAAGATCAAACTGAATTTTTTATGAGAGAGCCACAGAATTTGGTTAACACAAGCCTATCTGATGTTATCCTGACGCCAAATGACTTCGAACAGGCGATAAATGACATGCCCATGCACTCTGCCCCAGGGCCAAACTCATGGAACTCCGTGTTCATCAAGAACTGCAAGAAGCCCCTATCACGAGCTTTTACCATCCTATGGAGAGGGAGCATGGACACGGGGGTCGTCCCACAGTTACTAAAAGCAAGACATAGCCCCACTCCACAAAGGGGGCAGTAAAGCAACAGCAAAGAACTACAGACCGATAGCACTAACATCCCATATCATAAAAATCTTTGAAAGAGTCCTAAGAAGCAAGATCACCACCAATCTAGAAACCCATCAATTACACAACCCAGGGCAACATGGGTTTAGAACAGGTCGCTCCTGTCTGTCTCAACTATTGTATCACTACGACAAGGTCCTAGATGCAATAGAAGACAAAAAGAATGCAGATGTAATATATACAGACTTTGCAAAAGCCTTCGACAAATGTGACCATGGCGTAATAGCGCACAAAATGCGTGCTAAACGAATAACAGGAAAAGTTGGTAGATGGATCTATAATTTCCTCAGAAACAGAACACAAAGAGTAGTAGTCAACAGAGTAAAGTCCGAGGCAACTACGGTGAAAAGCTCTGTTCCACAAGGCACAGTACTCTCTCCCATCTTGTTCCTCATCCTCATGTCTGACATAGACAAGGATGTCAGCCACAGCACCGTGTCTTCCTTTGCAGATGACACCCGAATCTGCATGACAGTGTCTTCCATTGCAGATACTGCAAGGCTCCAGGCGGACATCAACCAAATCTTTCAGTGGGCTGCAGAAAACAATATGAAGTTCAACGATGAGAAATTTCAATTATTCAGATATGGTAAACACGAGGAAATTAAATCTTCATCAGAGTACAAAACAAATTCTGGCCACAAAATAGAGCGAAACACCAACGTCAAAGACCTGGGAGTGAAGATGTCAGAGGATCTCACCTTCAAGGACCATAACATTGTATCAATCGCATCTGCTAGAAAAATGACAGGATGGATAATGAGAACCTTCAAAACTAGGGGTGGCAAGCCCATGATGACACTCTTCAGGTCACTTGTTCTATCTAGGCTGGAATATTGCTGCACACAAACAGCACCTTTCAAGGCAGGTGAAATTGCTGACCTAGAAAATGTACAGAGAACCTTCACGGCGCGCATAACGGAGATAAAACACCTCACTTACTGGGAGCGCTTGAAGTTCCTGAACCTGTATTCCCTGGAACGCAGGCGGGAGAGATACATGATTATATACACCTGGAAAATCCTAGAGGGACTAGTACCGAACTTGCACACGAAAATCACTCACAACGAAAGCAAAAGACTTGGCAGACGATGCAACATCCCCCCAATGAAAAGCAGGGGTGTCACTAACACGTTAAGATACCATACAATAAGTGTCAGGGGCCCGAGACTGTTCAACTGCCTCCCAGCATACATAAGGGGGATTACTAATAGACCCCTGGCAGTCTTCAAGCTGGCACTGGACAAGCACCTAAAGTCGGTACCTGACCAGCCGGGCTGTGGCTCGTACGTTGGTTTGCGTGCAGCCAGAAGTAACAGCCTGGTTGATCAGGCTCTGATCCACCAGGAGGCCTGGTCACAGACCGGGCCGCGGGGGCGTTGACCCCCGGAACTCTCTACAGGTAAACTCCAGGTAAACAACACAATCACTCATGCAACACACCACCATAACATAATCATGCAACACACCACCATAACATAATCATGCAACACACCACCACAACATAATCATGCAACACACCACCACAACATAATCATGCAACACACCACCATAACATAATTATGCAACACACCACCATAACATAATCATGCAACACACCACCACAACATAATCATGCAACACACCACCACAACATAATCATGCAACACACCACCACAACATAATCATGCAACACACCACCACAACATAATCATGCAACACACCACCACACAACACAGTCATGCAAGATAAGATTTCGTTTTTTTTTTTGACCCGGAAAACAAAGCAAGAGCTTAATTAAGCTTGGTGCTGGTGTAACTACTGACATGGAGACGGGTTAGGAGTCCTCAGGTTGTTCTTCAACTCTATATATATCTTTGGTTAGGCCTCATTTAGATTATGTTGCACAGTTTTGGTGACTGTATTACAGAATGGATATAAATACTACCTGGAGTTTACCTGGAGAGAGCTCCGGGGGTCAACGCCCCCGCGGCCCGGTCTGTGACCAGGCCTCCTGGTGGATCAGAGCCTGATCAACCAGGCTGTTACTGCTGGCTGCACGCATACCAACGTACGAGCCGCAGCCCGGCTGGTCAGGAACCGACTTTAGGTGCTTGTCCAGTGCCAGCTTGAAGACTGCCAGGGGTCTGTTGGTAATCCCCCTTATGTATGCTGGGAGGCAGTTGAACAATCTCGGGCCCCTGACACTTATTGTATGGTCTCTAAACGTGCTAGTGGCACCCCTGCTTTTCATTGGAGGGATGTTGCATCGTCTGCCAAGTCTTTTGATTTCGTAGTGAGTGATTTTCGTGTGCAAGTTCGGTACTAGTCCCTCCAGGATTTTCCAGGTGTATATAATCATGTATCTCTCCCGCCTGCGTTCCAGGGAATACAGGTTCAGGAACTTCAAGCGCTCTCAGTAACTGAGGTGTTTTATCTCCGTTATGCGCGCCGTGAAGGTTCTCTGTACATTTTCTAGGTCAGCAATTTCACCTGCCTTGAAAGGTGCTGTTTGGGTGCAGCAATATTCCAGTCTAGATAGAATAAGTGACCTGAAGAGTGTCATCATGGGCTTGGCACCCCTAGTTTTGAAGGTTCTCATTATCCATCCTGTCATTTTTCTAGCAGATGCGATTGATACAATGTTATGGTCCTTGAAGGTGAGATCCTCCGACATGATCACTCCCAGGTCTTTGACGTTGGTGTTTCGCTCTATTTTGTGGCCAGAATTTGTTTTGTACTCTGATGAAGATTTAATTTCCTCGTGTTTACCGTATCTGAGTAATTGAAATTTCTCATCGTTGAACTTCATATTGTTTTCTGCAGCCCACTGAAAGATTTGGTTGATGTCCGCCTGGAGCCTTGTAGTGTCTGCAATGGACGACACTGTCATGCAGATTCGGGTGTCATCTGCAAAGGAAGACGCGGTGCTGTGGCTGACATCCTTGTCTATGTCAGATATGAGGATGAGGAACAAGATGGGAGAGAGTACTGTGCCTTGTGGAACAGAGCTTTTCACCGTAGCTGCCTCGGACTTTACTCTGTTGACTACTACTCTTTGTGTTCTGTTAGTGAGGAAATTATAGATCCATCGACCGACTTTTCCTGTTATTCCTTTAGCACGCATTTTGTGCGCTATTACGCCATGGTCACACTTGTCGAAGGCTTTTGCAAAGTCTGTATATATTACATCTGCATTCTTTTTGTCTTCTATTGCATCTAGGACCTTGTCGTAGTGATCCAATAGTTGAGACAGACAGGAGCGATCTATTCTAAACCCATGTTGCCCTGGGTTGTGTAATTGATGGGTTTCTAGATTGGTGGTGATCTTGCTTCTTAGGACCCTTTCAAAGATTTTTATGATATGGCATGTTAGTGCTATCGGTCTGTAGTTCTTTGCTATTGCTTTACTGCCCCCTTTGTGGAGTGGGGCTATGTCTGTTGTTTTTAGTAACTGTGGGACGACCCCCGTGTCTATGCTCCCTCTCCATAGGATGGTAAAAGCTCGTGATAGGGGCTTCTTGCAGTTCTTGATGAACACGGAGTTCCATGAGTCTGGCCCTGGGGCAGAGAGCATGGGCATGTCATTTATCGCCTGTTCGAAGTCATTTGGCGTCAGGATAACATCAGATAGGCTTGTGTTAACCAAATTCTGTGGCTCTCTCATAAAAAATTCATTTTGATCTTCGACTCTCAGTCTGGTTAGCGGCTTGCTAAAAATTGAGTCATATTGGGACTTGAGTAGCTCACTCATTTCCTTGCTGTCATCTGTGTAGGACCCATCTTGTTTAAGTAGGGGCCCAATACTGGACGTTGTTCTCGACTTTGATTTGGCATAGGAGAAGAAATACTTTGGGTTTCTTTCGATTTCATTTATGGCTTTTAGTTCTTCCCGCGATTCCTGACTCCTATAAGATTCCTTTAGCTTAAGTTCGATGTTTGCTATTTCTCTGACCAGTGTCTCCCTATGCATTTCAGATATATTGGCCTCTTTTAGCCGCTCTGTTATTCTTTTCCGTCGCCTGTAAAGGGAGCGCCTGTCTCTTTCTATTTTACATCTACTCCTTTTTCTTACACTGGAAAACGTACAACAGATGATGACAAAGTTGATCCAGTGTATCAGAAATCTTCCCTATGAGGATAGACTGAGGGTCCTGAATCTTCACTTTCTAGAAAGGCGTAGAATTAGGGTGGATATGACTGAGGTGTATAAATGGAAAACAGGAATAAATAAAGGTGATGTAAATAGCGTGCTAAGAATCTCTAGCCCAGACAGGATTCGCAACACTGGCTTTAAGTTGGAAAAATTCAGATTCAGGAAGGATGTAGGAAAGCACTGGTTTGGTAACAGAGTTGTGGATGAGTGGAACAAATTCCCGAGTACCGTCATAGAAGCTAAGACGTTGTGTAGTTTTAAAAATAGGTTAGATAAATACATGAATGGGTGTGAGTTGGACCTGACTAGCTTGTGCTACTAGGTCTGATACCGTGTTCCTTCCTTAAGTGAATGTGACCTGATCTAACTAAGTTAGGTCATTGGCTTAAGCCGGTAGGAAACTTGAATCTGCCTCGAATGGCCCAGTAGGCCTGTTGTAGTCTTCTTTCTTATGTTCTTATGTAAGGCTTGTCAGGAAGCAGGATGGTGCCTCTGAATTGCCAATTCCCATTGTTCACATAATAAATTTGTCCATCACCACTAATACCGTACTGGAAGGGTTCAAGGAGGCCAGAGTTACTCCTATCTTCAATAAAAATTGTAGGTCTGATGTCAGCAACTATAGGCCTGTTAGTACACTCAGTGTAATATCCAAAATTTTAAAGAGGACGGTGTACTGTCAAGTAGTTAAGTATCTTAATGACAACAACATTCTTAATAGTTACCATTCAAGCTTAAGGAGATCTTACTCAACCGACACCTCCCTAATTATTCTGATAGATTACATGAGAACTGAAATGTCGATAGGGAGCCTCATAGGAATGGTAACCTTAGACTTGCAAAAGGCCTCTGATACTGTCAACCACAATATATTATGTAAGAAACTTCAAGCTATCGGCATAGGTTCCGTAGACTGGTTTAAGTCCTACCTTAGCAACAGAAAAGAAATTGTCAAAATCAACAAACAGAGTCAGAACATGTGGAGTTCCCCAAAGTAGTATTCTGGGTCCCTTATTAGGCCTATTCTATGTTATGTAAACGACATGCCCATCAGTGTCAAGTGCAAACTCCTACTGTATGCAGATGACAGTGCTCTGTCATCTGCCCCGCCAAGGGAAACATTAACGCCACGATAACGAACAAAGAACACTACACTGATCCGCACGTTTTTTGTGCATAAAGAATCTCAAGGACACAGCAGAACAATTACAGAGAAGTGTGATCAGCTTCCTGTAGTTATGTCACTGTGAAAAGGGACAAATCTTGTGGAACATACTGTACCAGTGTGCGTATTCCTAGACCGTGGAAGTCGTGGGCATCCAATAACACTTCAGCTTCTATCAAGTCACCAATACCTGTCGAAAATGGTGCATCCAACACCATAGCTCACTCTACAAGAGCAAGGTAGGTATTAAACCAACTTATTACACAGGGGACTGCACAGTTCTTGTGTCACAAGGGGTTTGAAATCATCCTAAAGTCGGAAGTGAGGTGTGGACTTTTGAGTCCAAACCAGTATGTATCATCAGCAATCAGTTTCTGATATATGCTGAATAACACCCCCTAGGGGTAATTATACTTATACCACTGATCTCTTTTAACAGCCCAATGGTGGTTACATCGACGACTCCAAGAACTTTCCGGAAGTGGCTGCAGAACAGTGTTGTCGTCAGCAAGCTAAGTCCCATTACAGTTCACTTGTTATATGACTTTGCTTGCTTGTATGCTAACCTCCACAGTCGACATAAAAATAATAATCAACTCCACAGGCATGTAACGGTACTATTTTGACCCTAAGATGCATCAGTCATTAAATATTAAAGTCGTTCAGAAGAGGTAAACTGAAAATTATTAACGTGATATAATGGGAATTAAAGCTCACACTATTTTCCACATAAATGGCTCAAGTTTGCGCTTATATATTTTGTATTTTTCGTCGTAATTTTGGGCACATTTTTTGAATGTTTGAAACTCGGCCACTGAGGGTTTTCGAAGTTATCTGAGGCAATCCAGGATGCTGGGAATGGGTTCACCAGCTTTGGTCATAGGGCACGTAAGAATGCGAATTGTTCCAAAAATTTGGTCCTCATTACTGTACACCAGTGCTGAAAAAATTGAGGAAGATTGGATGAGGTATTTGCTAGTTATGAGCGAAATAAAGTCGCAAATTTGGATGAGGAAAAAAAAATCAGACAGCTACTTCAAGGTACCCCTTTAAGGGTACCTAAATATCTCCAACATGGCCGACATTCATGGGGATGCGCTAAATCCTCTGGGATCATATAGCGCCTGGGGGAATGGGAGACATTCAGCTTCAATCCAAGGATATTGAAGATAGGTACAGTTCCTTGGATCAAGAGCTCCTTATAGGCATCAAGGTACGTCCCACGAGGGGCCACTTTTACTTTTCTCAAGAGATATATGCCAGTACTGAACATACGAACCTCTTATCGGTAGCTGAAAAACACTACATTTTTCTAGATACAGTACTGCTCTCATCTTATCTGTACTTCCTATGCACATGACAGATGATTTAGTTGGCTGGGCCTTCCCGTGTGACGACGCATGATTGTATTGTCCGGCCTTGAATTGGGTATATATACGCGAGTGAAAATTGTGCGGTAGTAGCAGTGTTATGTTCTCTGGCTAGTATACTCACGTCAACCTCCTCCAATATAAAGGAAAATTAATAGTAACTCCAGTATTCCTCAAAAACTAAGGTATTTATATATTTGTATACGTGTAAATGTCTTATACCTACGTATGGTCAATTTTGTAGTGAATATTTTTCAAACTACGGCATACACTATTAAGATCTGAGATAGGTGATTTGTTATGGTAGCAGGTGTGCCTTCCTGTGCCACCCTGGTACAAGGCCTCTGTTTAAATTAAATAACCAGTCTTCTCTTGTTATAATAAGATTAGGTAAGTTTTCTAAGGTTCTTTTGGCACAAAATTATTAATTTTTACATTAGCATAAGTGAATATATATATATATATATATATATATATATATATATATATATATATATATATATATATATATATATATATATATATATATATATATGTTTTGCCGAATAGGTAAAATTGTCGAGTTAGCAACAACTCGTTTAAAATTAAGTCCTTTCTAAAATTTTCTTTTATACGTTTAAAGATACATTTTTTCACTTATGCTAATGTAAAAATTAATAATTTTGTACCAAAAGAACCTTAGAAAGCTTACCCAATCTTATTATAACAAGTGCAATTTAATTAAGTTTGTTATATATATAAAACAATAATGTGACTAGCCTGGAATCAAACCCCCGATATATTAGCACATCTCCTGGGAAGCCTGCCAAAATTCCGAGAGACCTTAGTTCACTCGGCCATCAATGTTTCAAACATCAGGTGACTAGTACCATAGGATAAGTCACCCTTGATGTGAGCACATACGTGGCCATGGAAGCCACAGAACAAATTTCATTCTCCTCCCGTTTGGAAAAGTAGTCTTCATGAGCAATACACATACACACAAACGTGCACACACACACACACACACACACACACACACACACACACACACACACACACACACACACACACACACACACACACACACACACACACACACACGACAGCTGCCACCACAATTAAGTGAATACACACACACACAAACACACACACACACCACATGGGGGTCCCGAAACATGGAGAGCCAAGATGATGGATGTGGTGCTGGCAAATCTCATGCACCAACATGTTAGGGATACTACCAGAGAGAGAGGGGAGGATGAACCAGCAAGATTGGGCCTCGTGTTCACCCCGAGTAGCTTAGACATTGAGCACATCACATATGAAAGGCCCCTTGGAGCTAGTGACCACGTAGTTAGGAGCTTTGAATACATCGTGGAGCTAAAAGTGGAGAGGGTAACAGGAGTAGAAAGGGAAAAGCTAAACTATAAAAGGGGGGGACTACTTAGGAATGAGGACCTTCCTGCAGGAGGTTCAATGGGAACAGGAGTTGGTAGGAAAATCAGTAAACGAAATGATGGACTTTGTAGCAAGGAGGCAGAGGAAAGGTTTGTTCCCAAGGGTAACAGAAATAATGGGAAGGACAGAACGAGCCCTTGGTTTACCCGAAGGTGCAGGGAGGCAAAAACTAAGTGCTCTAGAGAATGGAAAAAGTACAGAAGGCAAAGGACTCAGGAGAATAAAGAGATTAGTCGACGAGCCAGAAACGAGTATGCACAGATAAGGAGGGAGGCACAGCGACAGCATGAAAATGACATAGCATCGAAAGTCAAGTCTGACCCGAAACTACTCTAAAGCCACAACAGGAGGAAGACAACAGTCAAGGACCAGGTAATCAGGCTGAGGAAAGAAGGTGGGGAACTCACAAGAAACAACCAGGAGGCATGTGAGAAGCTCATCATGAGATTTCAGGAAGTATTTACAGTGGAGGCTGAAGGAACAATGGGAGGACAAAACAGTGGGGTACAGCAACAAAGGATATACCAACAGTGTTGGATGAATTACACACAACTGAGGAGGAGGTGGAGAAGCTCCTAAGTGACCTTGATACCTCAAAGGCGGTGGGACTGGACAACATTTCTCCGTGGATCCTCAGAGAGGGAGCAGGGACACTGTGTGTGCCACTAACCAAAATCTTCAACACTTCCCTTGAAACTGGGCAACTACCTGAAGTATGGAAGAAGGCAAATGTAGTCCCCATCTTTAAGAAGGGAGACAGAAATGAAGCACTAAATTATAGATCAGTGTCATTGACATGTATAGTATGCAAAATCTTGGAAAAGATTATCAGGAGGAGAGTGGTGGAGCACCTGGAGCAGAACAAGATTATAAACGACAACCAGCACAGATTCATGGAAGGAAAATTCTGTGTCACAAACCTACTAGAGTTTTATAACAAGGTAACTGAAGTAAGAAATGAGAGGGAGGGGTGGGTTGATTGCATTTTCTTGGACTGCAAGAAGGCCTTCGACACAGTTCCTCACAAGAGATTAGTACAGAAGCTAGAGGAACAGGCATGTATAACAGGAAGGGCACTGCAATGGATCAGAGAATACCTAACAGCGAGGCAACAGCGAGTCATGGTCTGTGATGAGGTATCACAGTGGGCGCCAGTGACGAGCGGGGTCCCACAGGGGTCAGTCCTGGGACCAGTGCTATTCTTGGTATTTATTTATTTATTTATTTATTTATTTATTTATTTATTTATTTATTTATTTGAACATGATACAGAGAAGTACAAAAGAATACAGTTAAATGCAGCATGCCAAAGTAACTTGAATGCATAGCATTACTGGCAGACTTAAAATTAACTTAAGATTAACTAAGCAATGAAGTATTCAGTGGTAAAACATTATTGTAAACAGATAACAATTAAGCACAAATGAGTATTACAAAAACAGGTCGTATGGTTGCTTGCATTGCTGTACAATCAGTATTTATTTATTTATTTATTTATTTATTTATTTATTTAATTTGAACATGATACAGAGAAGTACAAGGAATACAATTTTTAAAGTGCAACATGCCAAAGCCCCTTGTATGTAGAGCATTATGGGCAGGATTAAAATTAACTTAAGATTAACTAAGTAATGATATATTCAGTGGTACAAAAATTGTAAAACAGATAACAATTTAGTACAAATGAGTATTACAAAGACAGGTCATATGGTCATTACTGTGTTGCTGAGTAATCAGTAGAATGGAGTATTATGTTAGGTAATGAAGTTAAATAGTAACAAAGTTTGACTGGGTCACAGGTTGACATTTATGAGATATAATAATGAGATATATATGAGATACAATTTATGAGATACAATTATTCAGTATTTATTTAGTTGTGGGTGAGTAAGTGATTTTTGAGAAGAGACTTGAATTTATAAACAGACAGTGTTTCTTTTACATTCACAGGTAATGAATTCCAGATTTTAGGGCCTTTTATGTGCATTGAGTTTTTGCATAGCGTGAGATGGACGCGAGGAACATCAAAGAGTGATCTGTGTCTTGTGTTATGGTCATGTGTTCTGTTGAGGTTGGTAAGGAGATGTTTGAGGGGAGGGTTTATGTCAGAGTTAAGTGTTCTATGTATGTAGTAGGTGCAGTAATAAGTATGGATGTTTTGTATGGTGAGTAGGTTTAGAGTTTTGAATATTGGTGGAGTGTGCTGCCTGTAGTGGGAATTTGTTATCATTCTGACTGCAGCCTTTTGTTGGGTAATTAGTGGTCTGAGATGGTTTATTGTTGTTGAGCCCCATGCACAAATTCCATAGGTGAGATAGGGGTAAATAAGTGAGTGATATAGGGCCAGGAGGGCTGACTGTGGAACATAGTACCGTATCTTCGATAGTATGCCTACGGTCTTGGAAATTTTTGGGGAAATTTGTTGTATATGTGTTTGAAATTTTAGTCTATTATCAAGGTGGATTCCTAGGAATTTTCCCTCTGTGAGTTTTGTGATAGGTGATCCATTTATCATTATGTTAAGAGACACATCTGCAGCTCTGTTACCAAACTGAATGTAGTAGGTTTTGTCAATGTTTAGAGTAAGTTTGTTGGTCCTCATCCAGGTAGATATTTTCTGTAATTCGGTATTTACAGTATTGGCTAGCATGACTGGGCTCGGGTGAGAGTAGACGTATGTAGTGTCATCTGCAAATAGTGTGGGTTTGAGTAGTTGCGATGCATTTGGTAAGTCATTTATGTATATGAGAAAGAGAAGAGGGCCTAGGACACTTCCCTGTGGGACACCAACTGTAATTGGTTGTGCGGAAGAGTTTGCCCCGTTTGTGTACACATATTGGCTTCTGTTGCTGAGGTATGACTTTAGGTAGTTGAGGGAGTGCCCTCTTATACCATAGTGCGACAATTTTATATGGAGCAAGTTGTGGTCAACTGTATCAAAAGCTTTACGTAAGTCAATGAAGATCCCCAGTGGGACTTCTTTTTTCTCTATTGCTCTATAAATATGTTCTAGCATGTGGATAATAGCATCATTAGTATTTTTATTAGGCCTGAACCCAAATTGACAGGGGTTGAGTATGTTGTGGGAGATGAGGCAGAAAGGGATAGACTCAGAAGTGTCTTTGTTTGCAGATGACGTGAAGTTAAATGAGGAGAATTAAATCAGATGCGGACCAGACAGGTCTACAAAGAGACCTGGACAGGCTGGATGTGTGGTCCCGAAACTGGCTCCTAGAATTTAACCCCGCCAAATGCAAAGTCATGAAGATCGGAGGAGGACAAAGAAGACCTCAGACAGAGTATAGGCTAGGTGGCCAAAGGCTGCAAACCTCACTCAAGGAAAAAGACCTAGGAGTGAGTATAATACCGAGTACATCGCCAGAAGCACACATTAACCAGATAACTGCTGCGGCATATGGGCGCCTGGCAAACCTGAGAATAGCGTTCCGGTACCTCAGTAAGGAATCGTTCAAGACTTTATGCACTGTGTACGTCGGGCCCATACTGGAGTACGCAGCACCAGTTTGCAACCCACACCTGGCCAAACACGTCAAGAAATTAGAGAAAGTGCAAAGGTTTGCAACAAGGCTAGTTCCAGAGCTAAGGGGAATGTCCTATGAAGAAAGGTTAAGGGAAATCGGTCTGACAACACTGGAGGACAGGAGGGTCAGGGGAGACATGACAACGACATACAAAATACTGCGTGGAATAGACAAGGTGGACAGAGACAGGATGTTCCAGAGATGGGACACAGAAACAAGGGGTCACAATTGGAAGCTGAAGACTCAGATGAGTCAAAGGGATATTAAGAAGTATTTCTTCAGTCATAGAGTAGTTAGGAAGTGGAACAGTCGAGGTATGATAAAGCTCATGGAGCAGAGGGAGAGAGGACCTAGTAGCGGTCGGTGAAGAGGCGGGACCAGGAGCTGAGTCTCGACCCCTGCAACCACAATTAGGTAAGTACACACACACACACACACACACACACAGGTGACTGACATAACGGAAGAGATAGATTCAGAGGTGTCCCTGTTGGCAGACAATGTGAAGCTAATGAGGAGAATACAAGCGGACGAGGATCAGGTGAGCCTACAAGGGGATCTGGGCAGGCTGCAAGCCTAGTCCGACAAATGGTTCCTGGAGTTTAACCCCAGCAAACACAAAATTATGAAGCTTGGAGAAGAACAAAGGAGGCAGCAGACGGAGTACAACCTAGGAGGTCAAAGGCTGCAAAACTAATTCAAGGGAAAGGATCTTAGGGTGAGCATCATACCGAGCACATCTGAGGTGCACATCAACCAAATAACTGTTGCACGTTAGGAAAAACAGAGAAAGTGCAAAGGTGCGCAACAGGATAGTCCCTGAGCTGATGGGTATGTCCTACAAGGAGAGGTTAAAGGAATTCAGCCTGACGACACTGGAGGACAGGAGGGATAAGGAAGGCATGATAACGACTTATAAAATACTGAGAGGAATTGACAAGGTCGATGGGGACAATACACAAACAACCCGACTTGGACCATTTACAAAGTGTGACTTTGTAAATGGTCCAAGTCGGACCGAAACGTCGTCGTAAGCTTCTTTCTTCTATGTGCGGGTTATTTGTGTATCGTTCCAGTCACGGTATTGTGCGTTTTTTTTTTTTTTGTTATATATGGACAGGGACAGAATGTTTCAGAGATGTGACACAGCAACAAGGGATCACAATTAGAAGTTAAAAACTCAGATGAGTCACAGTGATGTTAGGAAGTATTTCTTCAGTCATAAAGTTGTCAGGAAGTGGAACAATCTGGAGAGTGATGCAGTGAAGGCAAGATCCATACATAGATTTAAGAAGAGATACAATAAAGATCTTGGAGAAGGGAGAGAGTGGACCTAGTAGCGACCAGTGAAGAGGCTGAGCCAGGAGCCATGAATCGACTCCTGCAACCACAAATAGGTGAGTACACACACACACACACTGCACACTGCACACACACTGCACACACACACGCACACTGCAATGGATTAGAGAATAAGAGTCATGGTACCTGATGAGGTATCACAGTGGGCACCTGTGACGAGCGGGGTCCCACAGGGGTCAGTCCAAGGACCAGTGCTATTTTTGGTATATGCGAGTGACATGATGGAAGGGTTAGACTCAAAAGTGTCCCTGTTCGCAGATGATGTGAAGTTAATGAGGAGAATTAAATCAGTTGAGGATCAGGCAGGACTTCAAAGAGACCTGGACAGACTGGACACCTGGTCCAGCAACTGGCTTCTCGAATTTAACCCTGCCAAGTGCAAAGTCATGAAGATCGGGGAAGGGCACAGAAGACCGCAGACGGAGTATAGGCTAGGCGGCCAAAGACTGCAAACCTCACTCAAGGAGAAAGATCTTGGGGTGAGTATAACGAGTACGTCTCCGGAAGCACTTATAAACCAGATAACTGCTGCAGCATACGGGCGCCTGGCAAACCTGAGACCAGCGTTCCGATACCTTAGTAAGGAATCGTTCAAGACACTGTACACCGTGCACGTCAGGCCCATACTGGAGTATGCGGCACCTGTTTGGAACCTGCACTTGATCAAGCACGTGAAGAAATTAGAGAAAGTGCAAAGGTTTGCGACAAGGTTAGTTCCAGAACTCAGGGGGATGTCCTATGAAGAAAGGTTAAGGGAAATCGGCCTGACGACACTGGAGGCTAGGAGAGTCAGGGGAGACATGATAACGACATATAAAATACTGCGCGGAATAGACAAGGTGGACAAAGACAGGATGTTCCAGGGAGGGGACACAGAAACAAGCGGTCACAATTAGAAGTTGAAGAGTCAGATAAGTCAAAGTGATGTTAGGAAGTATTTCTTCAGTCATAGAGTTGTCAGGCCGTAGAATAGCCTAGAAAGTGACGTAGTGGAGGCGGGAACCATACATAGTTTTAAGGCGAGGTATGATAAAGCTCATGGAGCAGGGAGAGAGAGGACCCAGTAGCAACCAGTGAAGAGGCGGGGCCAGGAGCTAAGACTCGACCCCTGCAGCCACAAATAGGTGAGTACACACTTTTGTATGTGTGTGTGTATATATATATATATATATATATATATATATATATATATATATATGTCGTGCCGAATAGGCAGAACTTGCGATCTTGGCTTAAATAGCAACGCTCATCTTGCCATATAAGACAAGTGAAAATTTGTGTATGCAATAATTTCGCCAAAATCATTCTGAACTTAACGAAAAAATATATTTCACTGTGTTTGTTTAGTATTAAATTACAGTAAACAAATCTAAAATATATTTAGTTGGGTTAGGCTAAAATAAATTGTTCTTATTATAATAAGGTTAGGTAAGTTTTCTAAGATTCTTTTGGTGCAAAATTAAAAATGTTTACATTAAAATTAATGAAAAAAATATATTTTTAAACGTATAAGAGAAAATTTTAGAAAGGACTTAATTTTAAATGAGTTCTTGCTAATTGACCAGTTTTACATATTCGGCACGACATATATATATATATATATATATAATACCGGACCTCTCCCACTGAGGTAGGGTGGCCCGTAAAAGAAGAAACACTTTCATCGTCATTTATTTAATCACTGTCTTCCCATAAGCGTGCTGTTATAGCTTAGATGATACACACACACACACCACCAGGCACATCTGAAGCGCACATCAACCAAATAACTGCTGCAGCATATGGGCGCCTAGCAAACCTCAGAACAGCATTCCGACATCTTAATAAGGAATCATTCAGGACCCTGTACACCGTGTACGTTAGGCCCATATTGGAGTATGCGGCACCAGTTTGGAACCCACACCTAGCCAAGCACGTAAAGAAACTAGAGAAAGTGCAAAGGTTTGCAACAAGACTAGCCCCAGAGCTAAGAGGTATGTCCTACGAGGAGAGGTTAAGGGAAATCAACCTGACGACACTGGAGGACAGGAGAGATAGGGAGGACATGATAACGACACACAAAATACTGAGAGGAATTGACAAGGTGGACAAAGACAGGATGTTCCAGAGATTGGACACAGTAACAAGGGGACACAGTTGGAAGTTGAAGACACAGCTGAATCACAGGGATGTTAGGAAGTATTTCTTCAGCCACAGAGTAGTCAGTAAGTGGAATAGTTTGGGAAGCGATGTAGTGGAGGCAGGATCCATACATAGCTTTAAGCAGAGGTATGATAAAGCTCACGGTTCAGGGAGAGTGACCTAGTAGCGACCAGTGAAGAGGCGGGGCCAGGAGCTTGTTCTCGACCCCTGCAACCTCAACTAGGTGAGTACACACACACACACACACACACACACACACACACACACACATGAGGCAGGCCCAGGAGTTATTACTCGACCCCTACAATCACAAATATGTGAGTGCATTTATATAATGGAATTATATTGACGTTGATCATAAGTATGCAAACCGTTTTTTTTTTCAGATGAGTGACTGTGGAGGTGGACACCACGACTCTGGAAGTCATCACTACGACTCTGGAAGTCATCACTACGACTCTGGAAGTCATCACTACGACTCTGGAAGTCATCACCACCACTCAAATGGTCACCATCACCACCACTCAAATGGTCACCATCACCACCACTCAAATGGTCACCATCACCACCACTCAAATGGTCACCATCACCACCACTCAGGTGGTGACAGTGGTCTGGCCTCTGTTGCTTATAGCTATAGTTATGGGTCCAGCAGCACCAGTAGCAGGACGGACCAGCACAAGAAGCACAAGGCTCGTCAACCACGGCGCCACATTAAAAATCATTGTTGCTCTATATTTTGAGTGCTAACGACTACACAAGCATCGCTGCTTCTCAACATTGTAAAAAAAATTAACTATAAGACCATATAAAAACGGGTTGTTTCTTTGTATTTACAAAACAATGGATCAGTTGGAGTCAATCAGTGCTTTAAATCTATTTCATTTTTAGTATGAAATTTATGGTACTGTCGTAATCAATTTACTACATCATAGTCACAAAGCATGTAAAACTATTCAAAGTATTTATTTTCATATTCCTCAAATCCATTTCCATAATTTATTCCGTGTTATCAGCCTTAAGTGTAAGCAAATTTTGACCAACGGGAAAATATCCCCACCATTTACTCCGAAGACGATGCTGGGTTCTTATTCAAGCAAATATCCCATGGAAGAGAGTGGCATCCTTCCCAGAGAAGACGCTGCCTATCCCTATATAAACCACTCAAACGTCAACACCACTTTCAGTGACCCAGTGTTTGGGAACATGTAAAAATGTTATGCACGCAATTTGCAGTTGTAAAACAATGCAAAGCTCTTCTGTGGAACATGCCAAGAACTAGACTGAAACACGGACTTCACTACCAAATAAGAATGGCACAGCTTATAATATTTTACAGAGTGGATTGGTAAATCAAGCTGAAAGCCTTGTCTCCTAATATCATGTTCATTTTCCCTCTATAATCTACCTTGTCCAGAATTACTGTCACATTTGGTTTGTTTTTTGGAGAGGTGTGAGCTTTGCTCACGCCCTCCACAGACAAAGGTGATGGAGAGGTGTGAGCTTTGCTCACACCTCTCCATCACAATTGTCCTCAAAGATTTGTTAAGTTATATATGAATTAAGGAAAGCTCCTTGACTTCATCTTACGAAAGTAAAGCAAATGCGATAATAATTATGGACAAGGTAGATTATAGGGGAAAAATAACATTATTAGAAGACGGGGAACTGACGTGCCCCTTAACGTGCACCCAATAACAAAATCCCCTATGAGAATTTTTCTCATTTCCATGAACTAAATACCAGCCTAGTGAACAACACGTCCTCCTCCACCAGTTCACACTGACAAGAAATTTCTGTCAAGAAATTCTACATCTGAGAAATTTAAAAAAAAAAATTTCCGAATAACCAGAATGCCAAATAATGAAAAGTTTGTCCAATTTCTGTAGTAGACAGTTCATCATTACTTGGCATTATCTTAGTGGGCGGAAGATATAATGTAGTGGTAATGTGAAACTTGAGGTTCAACAGGAAGATAATGAACAAATATATCATATTATCTCATAAGTTTAAGCAACATTAGTTATTTGTGACTGAACAGTGAATTAAATATTAATAAAATAAATATGAACGTAAATAAGCTTATTAACCCTATGGCGATATTAACACACACTTATTGTAGAAAATTAATAAACTTACATATTAGATTTATTCTACCATTTAATAAAGATAAAGAATTTGAATACAAACACGAATGCAAATATGAATACAAATAAATCAATACAAATAAATCAGTACCAACAAATAAATGCAAACATGAATACAGAAGACATAAACTTGCTTAGATATATTTTCCCTATCAAAAAGTATAAATAATAGAAGTCCTCAGGTTGTTCAACTCTATATATCCTTGGTTAGGCCTCATTTTGACTATGCTGCTCAGTTCTGGTCACCGTATTACAGAATGGATATAAATGCTCTGGAAAACGTACAGAGGAGGATGACAAAGTTGATACCATGTATCAGAAATCTTCCCTATGAGGATAGACTGAAGGCCCTGAATCTGCACTCTCTAGAAAGGCGTAGAATTAGGGATATGATTGAGGTGTATAAATGGAAAAACAGGAATAAATAAACGGGATGTAAACAGCGTGCTGAAAATTTCCAGCCAAGACAGGACTCGCAGCAGTGGTTTCAAGTTGGAAAAATTCAGATTCAGGAAGGATATAGGAAAGCACTAGTTTGGTAATAGAGTTGTGGATGAGTGAAACTCTCGAGTACAGTTATAGAGGCTAAGACGTTGTGTAGTTTTAAAAATAGGTTGGATAAATACATGAGTGGATGTGGGTGGGTGTGAGTTGGACCTGACTAGCTTGGGCTACCAGATCTGGTGCCGTACTCCTTCCTTAAGTGGAAGTGACCTGCCTAGGTGGTCATTGTTCTTGGCCGGCGGGGTGGAATGGACCTGCTTCGCATGGGTCAGTAGGCCTGTTGCAGTGCTCCGTCTTTCTTATGTTCTTATGTAAACGAAGAGTTTCTCATTCTGTAAGACCACACTGGTGAACCATCCTAGTAAACTATCGGGTTTTTATAAGGGTGGACAACTACCATCACCTAGAAGACAATTTTGAGGAGATACCGACAGGCATTTATTTATTAGTGGCAACATTTGCCACTCAGGGCGAAATGTTTCCCTTAATAAATGTCCTGAAGTGTACCCAAGTGCTTTTTTCCACAAATATTACGTCTAATAATGTGATATTTTTATGGAGCTAGCAACTGAAAACCTTTGTCAGATGACCGGAAACTCCACTGGGTGTGGTTATCACGTGACTGAACCTGTGGTGGGTCATTATATAACACGACAAAATTTTAAATCAAGTTTGAAGGACATTTTTTTTTTTATTGTGACGACGTTGCATTCTGAGTCGAGTTTGTTAGGACAATGTTTGGCTTTACGTCGAGCTTTATCGGGAATTAAATGCTGTAATGGAGTTAGGGTTGAGTGGTGCACTAATGACGGTCTCGGCTTGAGCGAAAGCTTCTGAAATTAGCATCCTAAAACACATCGTGTTCCCTTGTGCTTTAAGTTCCTGGTGGCCACATAACGAGTCTCGACTACATCACGATAACAACAGGATTATCACCAGTCAGATAATATATTAAGATAATGTTTATCAGCAGAGGGGAATATTTAATTAAGTGCTGATCGAGAGGTTCAGAGTACACACACACACACACACACACACACACACACACACACACACACACACACACACACACACACACACACACACATACACACACAGATATGTTGTGCGTGCCACTTACCACAATCTTCAACACGTCCCTTGAAACTGGGCAACTACCTGAGGTATGGAAGACGGCAAATGTAGTTCCCATTTTTAAAAAAGGAGACAGAAAAGAGGCACTAAACTATAGACCTGTGTCATTGACGTGTATAGTATGCAAAATTATGGAGAAGATTATCAGGAGGAGAGTGGTGGAGCACCTGGAACGGAACAGGAGTATAAATGCCAACCAGCACGGATTCACGGAAGGCAAATCTTGTGTCACAAACCTTCTGGAGTTTTATGATAAAATAACAGAAGTAAGACACGAGAGAGAGGGGTGGGTTGATTGCATCTTCTTGGACTGCAAGAAGGCCTTTGACACAGTTCCTCACAAGAGATTAGTGCAGAAGCTAGAGCATCAGGCGCATATAACAGGAAGGGCACTGCAATGGATCAGAGAATATCTTACAGGGAGGCAACAACGAGTCATGGTACGTAATGATGTATCACAGTGGGCACCTGTGACGAGCGGGGTCCCACAGGGGTCGGTCCTAGGACCAGTGCTATTTTTGGTATATGTGAACGACATGATGGAAGGGTTAGACTCAGAAGTGTCCCTGTTTGCAGATGATGTGAAGTTAATGAGGAGAATTAAATCTGATGAGGACCAGGCAGGACTTCAAAGAGACCTGGACAGACTGGACACCTGGTCCAGCAAATGGCTTCTCGAATTTAATCCTGCCAAATGCAAAGTCATGAAGATAGGGGAAGGGCACAGAAGACCACAGACAGAGTATAGGCTAGGTGGCCAAAGACTGCAAACCTCACTCAAGGAGAAAGATCTTGGGGTGAGTATAACACCGAGCATGTCTCCGGAAGCACACATCAATCAGATAACTGCTGCAGCATATGGGCGCCTGGCAAACCTGAGAACAGCATTCCGATACCTTAGTAAGGAATCATTCAAGACACTGTACACCGTGTATGTCAGGCCCATACTGGAGTATGCAGCACCTGTTTGGAACCCGCACTTGATAAAGCACGTCAAGAAACTAGAGAAAGTACAAAGGTTTGCGACAAGGTTAGTTCCAGAGCTAAGGGGAATGTCCTATGAAGAAAGATTAAGGGAAATCGGCCTGACGACACTGGAGGATAGGAGGGTCAGGGGAGACATGATAACGACATATAAAATACTGCATGGAATGGACAAGGTGGACAAAGACAGGATGTTCCAGGGAGGGGACACAGAAACAAGAGGCCACAATTGGAAGTTGAAGACACAAATGAGTCAGAGAGATAGTAGGAAGTATTTCTTCAGTCATAGAGTTGTAAGGCAGTGGAATAGCCTAGAAAATGACGTAGTGGAGGCAGGAACCATACACAGTTTTAAGACGAGGTTTGATAAAGCTCATGGAGCGGGGAGAGAGAGGGCCCAGTAGCAACCGGTGAAGAGGCGGGGCCAGGAGCTAAGACTCGACCCCTGCAACCACAAATAGGTGAGTACAAATAGGTGAGTACACATACACACACACATACACACACACACACACACACACACACACACACACACACACACACACACACACACTCATGTGCGCACACTTGCGCATGTACGTACTCGCACACAGGCGCAGAAAGGTCACTGGAAGGAGGAAAATAACATGGGAATGTGTACAGAACACAGAACCACAGAGAATGGAGAAGGAAGAAGACTAACCATGAACGACTAAGTAAAGAGAAGCAGGGCATGAATTACGATAATAATAATAATAATAATAATAATAATAATAATAATATACAGGCCCAGCTGACATCAGTGACATACTATATAGAAAGTTCCTTGTTATGGAGAGAATTTCTGGCAAATTAGGTAAATTTTTGTCTCCAGGATGCGACCTACACCAGTCGGCTAACACCCAGGTACCTATTTACTGCTAGGTGAACAGGGACAGCAGGTGTCTTAAGGAAATGCGTCCTAATGTTTTCACCCGTATGGAGGATCGAACCCCTGACCTCAGTGTGTGAAATAAGTGCGCTACCAACCGAGAATGACAGCGGTAAAGTCTAAAACAGAACTGAGACTGCAACACAAGTCACATAAAAAGGAACATGAAAGTAAAAGATCAAGTAATGAGGTTGAAAAATGAAGGAGTAATCAAGAGAGATCTTCGCGAGGAAATAAACAGAAGATTTAAGGGGTTACTCACGAAGATCAGGACTCGTGGCAAAAACTCTCGCTTCACACGGTGATGTCCAGGTGTGATTCCCGGCGAAGGGGTGGAAACATAGGGCGTGTTTCCTTACACTGGTTGTCTATGCTCACCCATCAGTAATAATGGGTACCTGGGTGTTAGTCGATCGGTGTGGGTCGCATCCTGGGACAAAACTGACCTATTTTTCCCCAAATTCTATGCATAACAAGCGGCTTCCTATATAGTAGTATGTCAGTGATGTCAGCTGGACCTGTATACCTTGTACATGTACTTGTAGTAAATATATTATTATTATTATTATTATTATTATTATTATTATTATTATTATTATTATTATTATTATTATTATTATCATTATTATAGGGTGGTGCTACAAACAAGGGGACATGGACGTGGGGTGTCTCTGTCTCGCTCTCACAAGACGGAGGATCAAGCCCCCACCACGTCTTGCGGTGAATGACCCACATGGGTTTAGCGTTTAACATAAATTGAAGAAAACAAAACAGCCACAAGCAGAGACGAAAGACGTAACCAACATAACTTGGATGGTACACAAATAACCCGTATGTAGGAGAGACTTACGACGATGTTTCGGTCCGACTCTTGGACCATTAACTTGTCAGACCGAAGCGTATTGTCACGGTATTGTGACTTTTTGTTCTAACAGAACTTGAATAACATTCACACATCACAGAACTTGAATAACATTCACACATCACAGAACTTGAATAACATACACACATCACAGAACTTGAATAACATTCACACATCACAGAACTTGAATAACATTCACACATCACAGAACTTGAATAACATTCACACATCACAGAACTTGAATAACATTCACACATCACAGAACTTGAATAACATTCACTCATCACAGAACTTGAATAACATTCACACATCACAGAACTTGAATAACATTCACACATCACAGAACTTGAATAACATTCACACATCACAGAACTTGAATAACATACACACATCACAGAACTTGGATAACATTCACACATCACAGAACTTGAATAACATTCACACATCACAGAACTTGAATAACATTCACACATCACAGAACTTGAATAACATACACACATCACAGAACTTGAACAACATTCACACATCACAGAACTTGGATAACATTCACACATCACAGAACTTGAATAACATTCACACATCACAGAACTTGGATAACATACCCCCCCCCCCGGGGCTCCCTGGCAACGTATCACCTTAAAATCACATAAATGTAGTATTGAGGAACTAGTATACGATTATCAATGTTATAAACATATTTTTTAAAGAGGTGGACCGGTAAGCTAGTGGAAGGTCTCTGTCAGATGACCCAAAGCTCCACCTTCAGGAAATACTTAGTCCTATTTCCTGACATACCTACCTAACCGAGTATGCGATACTGGTATAAAAATTAGCACTTTCTTGCATATGGATGGTGAGATCAGAATATATATTATGTACAAGAATAGCAGATGTGATAAGGTGACCTTGTAAACAATATACTTGAAAAATTATATCTGAAAATGGCTTTCAGATGTAAGAAAAAATAAATTTAGAAGATTGAAAAATTGCAAATAGCATTTTTAACTTACAAATCTTTTACGATTTACTTTTCATACTCAGATGTTTTGCCCTGAGAGAGATGTATCTCTCTCAGGGCAAAGATGCTGAGAATTTACAATAATCCCTACGTTAGGGATTAAAGTATTCTTGTCTGGTGGTGAAAAAATTCCGTGAGGCCATGACCTTAGTGTAGCCGATAGTCTTTAAACCCCATTAACCAGGATATTAGTCAGGGAGCAGGTGTTTCCTGACATGGGATTGGCAGATTTTGACAAGACAGGTATTTACCAGCCTTATCACTTCCCTCAAGGGAGGTGGGGCTCTTGATCCAGGGAACTGGACCCGCCCTTCCCTTGGACTAGTTCAATTACCTCCAGTCACCCAGGCACTGCGTGACACCTACGGTTTTAGCGCATCTCCTTTAAATACTGCAATGGAACACGGAATCGTAATAGCACCTCTGTAAACAAATCAAGGAACAAGTTTTAGGATTCACCTGCCGCAGGTTCGAACCCCAACCGTTCCGTGATTTGATTAATACAACACTGAGAGCACTGTAATAATATTGGTAGAATTAACGACAATATGTTAGGTAAAAGGACAAAAATGCAACTAATGTGGCATTTTATTGTGGCAATGTTTCGCTCTCCAGGAGCTTTGTTAAGCAGTTACAGCTTGACAAAGCTCCTGGAGAGCGAAACGTTGCCACAATAAAATGTCGCATTAGTTACATTTGTGTCCTTTTACCTAACAATGATAGCACTGCATAATGTTCCTGGCAAAGATTCTACTGGCTTGCCGGAGTTATTTTTTTCCACCCATTTAAAACACAAAGACTCGCCACACAGTTGCGTCCATTGATTTTTTATGCGAATTTTGTAAATAGCATCTTTAACTGAAATAGCCACGTTCACTTAAGTGAAGGCACGTTTCCCCCACAGTGTATTGTGTAGGGTCAGTGACGCAGCCTTTGTTAGCGAGTGACGCACGTCCACAACTGTTCCATCTTACCACTGTTTACACTCGTCTGCGGGAAACTGTGTAGGTGTGAACCTTGAAAATGGATGAGGCCAACGAACAGTAGTTTTTAGAAATGTAAGGCTTACGATATTTTCACAACATACATACGAATTCGCCATTACACACACACAGATACACATTTAATATATAATGTTAGCCGGACTTGAGTCCTGGAGTTAGGGGGGTGCATTGCCTGCATTCTGAAGGAAGGGTGCGGGTATTGGAGTTTGCAGGCGCGCCCCTGGCAAGACAGTGATGAAGTGAATGATGATGACATTGTTTCTTCATTTTCGGGTCACCCTAGTTGGGTGGTAGTCAGCTGGTGATATATATATATATATATGTGTGTGTGTGTGTGTGTGTGTGTGTGTGCTCGCCTATTTGTGGATGCAGGGGTTGAGTCACAACTCCTGTCCCCGCCTCTTCGCTGGTCGCTACTTGGTCCCCTCTCTCCCTCTCACCCCTCCTCCATGAGCTTTATCATACCTCGTCTTAAAGGTATGTATGGTTCCTGCCTCCGATACGTCACTTTCCAGACAACTCTATGACTGAAGAAATACTTCCTAACATCCCTTTGACTCATAAGAGTCTTTAACTTCCAATTGTGACCCCTTGTTTGTGTCCCATCTCTGGAACATCCCTTCTATGTCCACCTTGTCATTTCCTCGCAATATTTTGTACGTCGTTATCATGTCTCCTCTAACCCTCCTGTTCTCCAATGTCGTCAGGCCGATTTCCCTCAACCTTTCTTCGTAGGATATTACCCTTAGCTCCGGGACTAGTCGTGTTGCAAACCTTTGTGTGTGTGTACTCACCTAATTGTACTCACCTAATTGTGGTTGCAGGGGTCGAGACTCAGCTCCTGGCCCCGCCTCTTCACTGATCGCTACTGGATCCTCTCTCTCTCTGCTTCCTGAGCTTTGTCATACCTCTTCTTAAAACTATGTATGGTTCCTGCCTCCACAACTTCACTTGCTAGGCTATTCCACTTGCTGACAACTCTATGACTGAAGAAATACTTCCTAACATCCCTGTGACTCGTCTGAGTCTTCAGCTTCCAGTTGTGACCCCTTGTCCCTGTGTCCCCTCTCTGGAACATCCTATCTCTGTCCACCTTGTCTATTCCCCGCAGTATCTTGTATGTCGTTATCATGTCTCCCCTGACCCTTCTGTCCTCCAGTGTCGTCAGTCCGATTTCCCTTAACCTTTCCTCGTACGACATTCCCTTGAGCTCTGGGACTAGCCTTGTTGCAAACCTTTGTACTTTCTCTAACTTCTTGACGTGCTTGACCAGGTGTGGGTTCCAGACTGGTGCTGCATACTCCAGTATGGGCCTAACATACACAGTGTACAGTGTCTTGAACGATTCCTTATTAAGGTATCGGAACGCTATTCTCAGGTTTGCCAGGCACCCGTATGCTGCAGCGGTTATTTGGTTGATGTGTGCCTCCGGTGATGTGCTCGGTGTTATGGTCACCCCAAGGTCTTTCTCCCTGAGTGAGGTCTGTAGTCTTTGTCCACCTAGCCTATACTCTGTCTGCGGTCTTCTTTGCCCCTCCCCAATCTTCATGACTTTGCATTTGGCTGGATTGAATTCGAGAAGCCAGTTACTGGACCACATGTCCAGCCTATCCAGGTCTCTTTGCAGTCCTGCCTCATCCTCGTCCGATTTAATTCTTCTCATGTGTGTGTGTGTGTGTGTGTGTGTGTGTGTGTGTGTGTGTGTGTACACGCGGTAATAACTTGTTAAAACATGCCGTACATTTAACAATAAAATATTCTGATACATTTTACACTTTTTAATGTTAATATTAACATGTGTGAAGCAGCCATAATTACTTGTAATCTAACCTCACAGATGAAAAAATAAATATATTTACCCCCTAAAACCCAGCAAATAAAAAAAGAGATTAGCATTTTTTTTGCTTCTAGTCCCACAAACATACGAGGAGTTGCTTAGCCTTGTCTTCCTACCCTTGACCCCACTTGGCTCACCCTACCATGCAGT
Organism: Cherax quadricarinatus; assembly: GCF_038502225.1. Classification (NCBI taxonomy): domain Eukaryota; kingdom Metazoa; phylum Arthropoda; class Malacostraca; order Decapoda; family Parastacidae; genus Cherax; species Cherax quadricarinatus. The sequence continues at coordinate 1,121,573 of NC_091339.1, forward strand.
CCCACACTGATTCTCGACCATCACTACACCCTACCACCTCCCTATGATAGCAGGATCCACTAATTTCACGAGGAAACAGTTTCACTGACTGACTGACTGACTGACTGGCTGGCGGGCTGGCTGGCTGGCTGGCTGGCTGGCTAACTGACTGACTGACTGACTGACTGACTGATTGACTGACTGACTGACTGACTGACTGACTGACTGACTTGCTGGCTGGCTGGCTGGCTGGCTGGCTGGCTGACTGACTGACTGGCTGGCTGGCTGGCTGACTGACTGACTGACTGACTGAATGACTGGCTGGCGGGCTGGCTGGCTGGCTGGCTGGCTGGCTAACTGACTGACTGACTGACTGACTGACTGACTGATTGACTGACTGACTGACTTGCTGGCTGGCTGGCTGACTGACTGACTGGCTGGCTGGCTGGCTGACTGACTGACTGACTGACTGAATGACTGGCTGGCGGGCTGGCTGGCTGGCTGGCTAACTGACTGACTGACTGACTGACTGACTGATTGACTGACTGACTGACTGACTGACTGACTGACTGACTTGCTGGCTGGCTGGCTGGCTGGCTGACTGACTGACTGGCTGGCTGGCTGGCTGACTGACTGACTGACTGACTGAATGACTGGCTGACTGGCTGGTTGACTGACTGACTGACTGACTGACTGACTGACTGACTGACTGACTGACTGACTGACTGACTGACTGACTGACTGACTGACTGACTGACTGACTGGAGGGAGAAAGGATAAACAAAGAAGTCTGTTTCCAGTACCTGGTGTAACTTGCAAGGTTGCTAGTAAAGGTGACACTGTCTACATATCGGGGGTTAGAGTACTGTGAGGCGGGTTGTTAGTACACATCTAGTTATTAATAAACCAGTACTTATGTATACTCAGGCAATAGTGTGGAGGTAAGGGAAGTAGTGGTGAGGGTGTGGCGGTGGTGAGGGTGTGGCGGTGGTGAGGGTGTGGCGGTGGTGAGGGTGTGGCGGTGGTGAGGGTGTGGTGGTGGGGAGGGTGTGGCGGTGGTGAGGGAGTGTCGGTGGTGAGGATGTGGTGGTGGTGAGGGTGTGGCGGTGGTGAGGGTGTGGCGGTGGTGAGGGTGTGGCGGTGGTGAGGGTGTGGCGGTGGTGAGGGTGTGGCGGTGGTGAGGGTGTGGCGGTGGTGAGGATGTGGTGGTGGTGAGGGTGTGGCGGTGGTGAGGGTGTGGCGGTGGTGAGGGTGTAGCGGTGGTGAGGGTGTGGCGGTGGTGAGGGTGTGGCGGTGGTGAGGGTGTGTCGGTGGTGAGGGTGTGGCGGTGGTGAGGGTGTGGTGGTGGTGAGGGTGTGGTGGTGGTAAGGGTGTGGTGGTGGTGAGGGTGTGTCGGTGGTGAGGGTGTGTCGATGGTGAGGGTGTGGTGATGGTGAGGGTGTGTCGGTGGTGAGGGTGTGTCGGTGGTGAGGGAGTGTCGGTGGTGAGGGTGTGGTGATGGTGAGGGTGTGTCGGTGGTGAGGGTGTGTCGGTGGTGAGGGAGTGTCGGTGGTGAGGGTGTGGTGAGGGTGTGTCGGTGGTGAGGGTGTGTCGGTGGTGAGGGTGTGGCGGTGGTGAGGGTGTGGCGGTGGTGAGGGTGTGTCGGTGGTGAGGGTGTGTCGGGGGTGAGGGTGTGTCGGGGGTGAGGGTGTGTCGGTAGTGAGGGTGTGTCGGCGGTGAGGGTGTGTCGGTGGTGAGGGTGTGGTGAAGGTGAGGGTGTGTCGGTGGTGAGGGTGTGTCGGTGGTGAGGGAGTGTCGGTGGTGAAGGTGTGGTGATGGTGAGGGTGTGTCTCTGGTGAGGGTGTGGCGGTGGTGAGGGAGTGTCGGTGGTGAGGGTGTGTCGGTGGTGAGGGTGTGTCGGTGGTGAGGGAGTGTCGGTGGTGAGGGTGTGTCGGTGGTGAGGGTGTGTCGGTGGTGAGGGTGTGTCGGTGGTGAGGGTGTGTCGGTGGTGAGGGTGTGGCGGTGGTGAGGGTGTGGCGGTGGTGAGGGTGTGGTGATGGTGAGGGTGTGTCGGAGGTGAGGGTTTGGTGATGGTGAGGGTGTGGCGGTGGTGAGGGTGTGGTGATGGTGAGGGTGTGGCGGTGGTGAGGGTGTAGTGATGGTGAGGGTGTGATGATGGTGAGGGTGTGGCGGTGGTGAGGGTGTGGTGATGGTGAGGGTGTAGCGGTGGTGAGGTTGTGGTGATGGTGAGGGTGTGGTGATGGTGAGGGTGTAATGATGGTGAGGGTGTGGTGATGGTGATGGTGTGGTGATGGTGATGGTGTGGTGATGGTGAGGGTGTGGTGATGGTGAGGGTGTGGTGATGGTGAGGGTGTGGTGATGGTGAAGGTGTGGTGATGGTGATGGTGTGGTGATGGTGATGGTGTGGTGATGGTGAGGGTGTGGTGATGGTGAGGGTGTGGTGATGGTGAGGGTGTGGTGATGGTGAGGGTGTGGTGATGGTGAGGGTGTGGTGATGGTGAGGGTGTGGTGATGGTGAGGGTGTGGTGCTGATAATTGTAGAGGAGTATCGGTTAGGAATGTATAGTGCTGATGGTGATAATGATGGCAGTGAAGGTGGCAATGGTGATGATGGTACTGTGGGTGGTAGTGGTGATGGTTGTAGTGGTGATGAGGGTATTGGTGATGGTGGTAGTGGTGACGGTGGTAGTGGTGATGGTGGTAGTGATGATGGTTGTGGTGGTGATGAGGGTATTGGTAATGGCGGTAGTGGTGATGGTGGTAGTGGTGATGGTTGTGGTGGTGATGAGGGTATTGGTGATGGTGGCAGTGGTGATGGTAGTGGTGATGGTAGCGGTGATGGTGGTAGTGTTGATGGTGGTAGTGGTGATGGTAGTGGTGATGGTAGTGTTGATGGTGGTAGTATTGATGGTGGCAGTGGTGATGGTAGTGTTGATGGTGGTAGTGTTGATGGTGGTAGTGGTGATGGTGGTAGTGGTGATGGTTGTGGTGGTGATGAGGGTATTGGTGGTGGCAGTGGTGATGGTAGTGGTGATGGTGGTAGTGTTGATGGTAGTAGTGGTGATGGTGGTAGTGGTGATGGTGGTAGTGGTGATGGTGGCAGTGGTGATGGTTGTAGTGATGGTGGTAGTGGTGACGGTTGTAGTGGTGATGAGGGTGTTGGTGATGGTGGTAGTGGTGATGGTGGTAGTGGTGATGGTGGTAGTGGTGATGGTTGTAGTGATGATGGTGGTAGTGGTGATGGTGGTAGTGTTGATGGTGGTACTGGTGATGGTGGTAGTGGTGATGGTGGTAGTGGTGATGGTGGCAGTGGTGATGGTGGTAGTGGTGATGGTGGTAGTGTTGATGGTGGTAGTGGTGATGAGGGTATTGGTAATGGTGGCAGTGGTGATGGTGGTAGTGGTGATGGTGGTAGTGGTGATGGTGGCAGTGGTGATGGTGGTAGTGGTGATGGTGGTAGTGTTGATGGTGGTAGTGGTGATGAGGGTATTGGTAATGGTGGCAGTGGTGATGGTGGTAGTGTTGATGGTGGTAGTGTTGATGGTGGTAGTGTTGATGGTGGTAGTGGTGATGGTGGCAGTGGTGATGGTGGTACTGGTGATGGTGGTAGTGGTGATGGTGGTAGTGGTGATGGTGGCAGTGGTGATGGTGGTAGTGGTGATGGTGGTAGTGTTGATGGTGGTACTGGTGATGGTGGTAGTGGTGATGGTGGCAGTGATGATGGTGGTAGTGTTGATGGTGGTAGTGTTGATGGTGGTAGTGTTGATGGTGGTAGTGGTGATGGTGGTAGTGTTGATGGTGGTAGTGTTGATGGTGGTAGTGATGATGGTGGTAGTGTTGATGGTGGTAGTGGTGATGGTGGCAGTGGTGATGGTGGTAGTGTTGATGGTGGTAGTGGTGATGGTGGCAGTGGTGATGGTGGTAGTGGTGATGGTGGTAGTGGTGATGGTGGCAGTGGTGATGGTGGTAGTGGTGATGGTGGCAGTGGTGATGGTGGTAGTGTTGATGGTGGTAGTGGTGATGGTGGCAGTGGTGATGGTGGTAGTGGTGATGGTGGTAGTGTTGATGGTTGTAGTGGTGATGAGGGTATTGGTGATGGTGGTAGTGGTGATGGTGGTAGTGTTGATGGTGGTAGTGTTGATGGTGGTAGTGTTGATGGTGGTAGTGTTGATGGTGGTAGTGGTGATGGTGGTAGTGTTGATGGTGGTAGTGTTGATGGTTGCAGTGGTGATGAGGGTATTGGTAATGGTGGCAGTGGTGATGGTGGTAGTGTTGATGGTGGTAGTGTTGACGGTGGTAGTGCTGATGGTGGTAGTGGTGATGGTTGCAGTGGTGATGAGGGTATTGGTAATGGTGGCAGTGGTGATGGTGGTAGTGTTGATGGTGGTAGTGTTGATGGTGGTAGTGTTGATGGTGGTAGTGGTGATGGTGGCAGTGGTGATGGTGGTAGTGGTGATGGTGGTAGTGGTGATGGTGGTAGTGTTGATGGTGGTAGTGGTGATGGTGGTAGTGGTGATGGTGGTAGTGTTGATGGTGGTAGTGGTGATGGTGGTAGTGTTGATGGTGGTAGTGTTGATGGTGGTAGTGGTGATGGTGGTAGTGTTGATGGTGGTAGTGTTGATGGTGGTAGTGGTGATGGTGGTAGTGGTGATGGTGGTAGTGGTGATTGTGGTAGTGTTGATGGTGGTAGTGGTGATGGTGGCAGTGGTGATGGTGGTAGTGGTGATGGTGGTAGTGGTGATGGTGGTAGTGTTGATGGTGGTAGTGGTGATGGTGGTAGTGGTGATGGTGGTAGTGGTGATGGTGGTAGTGTTGATGGTGGTAGTGTTGATGGTGGTAGTGGTGATGGTGGCAGTCGTGATGGTGGTAGTGGTGATGGTGGTAGTGTTGATCGTGGTAGTGTTGATGGTGGTAGTGTTGATGGTGGTAGTGGTGATGGTGGTAGTGGTGATGGTGGCAGTGGTGATGGTGGCAGTGTTGATGGTGGTAGTGTTGATGGTGGTAGTGTTGATGGTGGTAGTGGTGATGGTGGTAGTGTTGATGGTGGTAGTGTTGATGGTGGTAGTGGTGATGGTGGTAGTGGAGATGGTGGCAGTGGTGATGGTGGTAGTGTTGATGGTGGTAGTGGTGATGGTGGTAGTGGTGATGGTGGTAGTGTTGATGGTGGTAGTGTTGATGGTGGTAGTGGTGATGGTAGTAGCGTTGATGGTGGTAGTGTTGATGGTGGTAGTGGTGATGGTGGTAGTGTTGATGGTGGTAGTGTTGATGGTGGTAGTGTTGATGGTGGAAGTGTTGATGGTGGTAGTGTTGATGGTGGTAGTGGTGATGGTGGCAGTGGTGATGGTGGTAGTGTTGATGGTGGTAGTGGTGATGGTGGCAGTGGTGATGGTGGTAGTGGTGATGGTGGGAGTGTTGATGGTTGTAGTGGTGATGAGGGTATTGGTGATGGTGGTAGTGGTGATGGTGGTAGTGTTGATGGTGGTAGTGTTGATGGTGGTAGTGTTGATGGTGGTAGTGTTGATGGTGGTAGTGGTGATGTTGGTAGTGTTGATGGTGGTAGTGTTGATGGTTGCAGTGGTGATGAGGGTATTGGTAATGGTGGCAGTGGTGATGGTGGTAGTGTTGATGGTGGTAGTGTTGATGGTGGTAGTGTTGATGGTGGTAGTGGTGATGGTTGCAGTGGTGATGAGGGTATTGGTAATGGTGGCAGTGGTGATGGTGGTAGTGTTGATGGTGGTAGTGTTGATGGTGGTAGTGTTGATGGTGGTAGTGGTGATGGTGGCAGTGGTGATGGTGGTAGTGGTGATGGTGGTAGTGGTGATGGTGGTAGTGTTGATGGTGGTAGTGTTGATGGTGGTAGTGGTGATGGTGGTAGTGTTGATGGTGGTAGTGGTGATGGTGGTAGTGTTGATGGTGGTAGTGTTGATGGTGGTAGTGGTGATGGTGGTAGTGTTGATGGTGGTAGTGTTGATGGTGGTAGGGGTGATGGTGGTAGTGGGGATGGTGGTAGTGGTGATTGTGGTAGTGTTGATGGTGGTAGTGGTGATGGTGGCAGTGGTGATGGTGGTAGTGGTGATGGTGGTAGTGGTGATGTTGGTAGTGTTAATGGTGGTAGTGGTGATGGTGGTAGTGGTGATGGTGGTAGTGTTGATGGTGGTCGTGTTGATGGTGGTAGTGGTGATGGTGGCAGTGGTGATGGTGGTAGTGGTGATGGTGGTAGTGTTGATCGTGGTAGTGTTGATGGTGGTAGTGTTGATGGTGGTAGTGTTGATGGTGGTAGTGGTGATGGTGGCAGTGGTGATGGTGGCAGTGTTGATGGTGGTAGTGTTGATGGTGGTAGTGTTGATGGTGGTAGTGGTGATGGTGGTAGTGTTGATGGTGGTAGTGTTGATGGTGGTAGTGGTGATGGTGGTAGTGGTGATGGTGGCAGTGGTGATGGTGGTAGTGTTGATGGTGGTAGTGGTGATGGTGGTAGTGGTGATGGTGGTAGTGTTGATGGTGGTAGTGGTGATGGTGGCAGTAGTGATGGTAGTAGTGTTGATGGTGGTAGTGTTGATGGTGGTAGTGGTGATGGTGGTAGTGTTGATGGTGGTAGTGTTGATGGTGGTAGTGTTGATGGTGGTAGTGGTGATGGTGGTAGTGGTGATGGTGGCAGTGGTGATGGTGGCAGTGGTGATGGTGGTAGTGGTGATGGTAGTAGTGTCGATGGTGGTAGTGGTGATGGTGGCAGTGGTGATGGTGGTAGTGGTGATGGTGGTAGTGGTGATGGTAGTAGTGTTGATGGTGGTAGTGGTGATGGTGGTAGTGGTGATGGTAGTAGTGTTGATGGTGGTAGTGGTGATGGTGGCAGTGGTGATGGTGGTAGTGGTGATGGTGGTAGTGGTGATGGTAGTAGTGTTGATGGTGGTAGTGGTGATGGTGGCAGTGGTGATGGTGGTAGTGTTGATGGTGGTAGTGTTGATGGTGGTAGTGTTGATGGTGGTAGTGTTGATGGTGGTAGTGATGATGGTGGCAGTGGTGATGGTGGTAGTGTTGATGGTGGTAGTGTTGATGGTGGTAGTGTTGATGGTGGTAGTGGTGATGGTAGTAGTGGTGATGGTGGTAATGGTGATGGTGGTAGTGGTGATGGTGGTAGTGGTGATGGTGGCAGTGGTGATGGTGGTAGTGGTGATGGTGGTAGTGGTGATAATGGTAGTGGTGATGGTGGTAGTGGTGATGGTGGTAGTGGTGATGGTGGTAATGCTGATGGTGGCAGTGGTGATGGTGGTAGTGGTGATGATGGTAGTGGTGATGGTGGTAGTGGTGATGGTGGTACTGGTGATGGTGGCAGTGGTGATGGTGGTAGTGGTGATGGTGGTAGTGTTGATGGTGGTAGTGCTGATGGTGGTAGTGCTGATGGTGGTAGTGCTGATAATGGTAGTGCTGATGGTGGTAGTGGTGATTCCTGCAAAGTAAAAGGTCTATTTGTTGAACCATCCTTACATGTTGTACGAGATAGTAAGATCCATTTCTACCTGGCCAACACTTCTGGTCACAGTGTTCGCCTTAGAGCAAATACCAATCTTGTTGACCTTGTTCACTATCCTTACCCTGTTCAGGTAGAGGATGAGTTGTCACCTGACCAGTGGGTCGGTGCTATTTCTGCCGGGGAGACCTCATCCACCTCACTGGATCAATCTGTTCCACCAGTTGAGGAGAAAGACTTAGCTCCCACTGACTTCCCAGATGAAGTCAAGCGTTTGTTGACTCTGTTGAACAAACGTCGTAAAGCCATTGCCTTACCAGGTGAGAAGATGGGTATAACGAACTTATTGTCCCATCGTATTCCACTTGAACCTGGTACTAGACCTATCTACATACCTGCGTACAGAATGCCTCATTCACAAGTTGCTGTCGCAGAAGAATTGATCAATCAAATGCTTGATGATGGAGTTATTGCACCTAGCAATTCACCTTGGAATGCACCCTTGATACTAGTACCTAAGAAGGATGGTACTTGGCGTCCAGTAATTGACTTTAGGAAGTTAAACGCAAAAACCATTCCAGATCGCTTTCCACTCCCTGTACTGGGTGATCTTTTACGTAATATCGGAGATAACAAAGTCTTTTCAACCCTAGATTTGTTACAAGGGTTTTGGCAAGTCCCTCTTCACGAGGACAGCCAAGAACTAACTGCATTCTCCACTCCTACATGTCATTATCACTACCTCCGTATGGCATTTGGATTACGATCTTCCCCTATCACGTTCTCAAGGCTCATGACTAATATCTTTAGAGGTCTCATAGGTAATGCACTTATGGTCTACTTAGATGACGTAATCGTCATGTCTAAAGACGTGGATACACACTTGAAAAGACTTGATGTAGTACTTGGTAAGCTTGAAGAAGCCAATTTAAAGATCAAACTGTCAAAATGTCAATTTTTCAGATCAGAAATTAAGTTTCTTGGTCACGTAGTCACTCCTAGAGGGGTTACGACTGACCAAAGTAAAGTAACTGCAGTACTAAATTTTCCAACTCCCAAAACTGCTGATGCCGTAAGATCCTTTGTGGGCTTAGCAGGTTTTTATAGATCTTTCATTGCCAATTTTTCTTCCATAGCTGCTCCTCTAACTGAGTTGCTTAAGAAAGATGCTCCTTTTGTTTGGACCTTCCGTCAAGAAAGAGCATTCCAAACTCTAAAAGAAAAGCTAACATCTGCTCCAATTTTGAAATTTCCAGATTTTTCTAAGCCTTTCTATCTGACAACTGATGCTAGTTCAATTGGCATAGGTGCCGTACTAGCTCAGAAGACCGATGGCAAGTACAACGCAGTTGCATTTGCTAGCCGAGTCCTTACGAAGGCTGAACGTAATTATACAGTAACTGAGCAAGAAGCTTTAGCAATAGTATGGTCTTTAAAGCACTTCCGAGACATTATTTATCAGTACTCTGTTCATGTCTTGACAGATCATGCTCCACTGATACCCTTATTCCAGAACAAACAACCTACTGGAAGGTTAGCTAGATGGACCTTGACTATCCAAGAGTTCAATCCCACCTTTGAGCATTTACCTGGCAAGTCAAATGTAGTCGCAGATGCCTTATCGCGACATGTTAGTATAGTAACTGCAGACCCTCCATTTAGTGCTGAAGATGTAAAGAATGCTCAACGAACAGATCCCATGTGGTCTGGTGTGATTCGATTCCTGCTCCAGGAAGATCTTATTCTGACTGTGAAGCCACCAGCTCCCATCAGTGACTTTGTCATGAACCAAGAATTACTGTATCGAACAGCCGAGTTGGGTACTCCTAGCAGAAGAGTATACCAGTTAGTAATTCCACAGTCACTAGTGAATGTAGCCTTACAGCTAGTTCACGATGTACCAGGTGTTGCACACCCTGGTATGGATCGTTCAGTAAAACAAGCCAGATTGAAATACTTTTGGCCTCGAATGGCAACTGATATTTCTGAGTATGTCAGGAAATGTAGTGTCTGCATGCAACATAAAGGCAATGCTAATGGTCCTAATCCAATCCAAGTGTATCCAACTACTAGCGAACCTTGGGAAAGAGTTGCGCTAGATTTGTTAACTAATTTCCAATGTTCCCTCCAAGGCAACAAACATCTGTGTGTTATGGTAGACCATTTCACCAGATATTGTGAGTTAGTTCCTATTGCAGATAAGACTGCCGAGACAGTAGCTAAAGCGTTTAAAGAACGCATTATCTGCAGGCATACCACCCCTAAGTCCCTAGTAACAGATAACGGAGGTGAATTCTGTAATGAAATTCTTGAAAATTTGTGTACCTTGTACAAGATCACTAAATCCACCATTGTTCCTCATCATCCTGCCAGCAATGGGTTAGCGGAACGAACCAATAAGAAAGTACTTGATGTATTGAGAGCCACTATCAATCCCAATAGTGAAACTTGGGATGAAGTTATACCTGATGTGCAGTGTGCTATAAATTCTGCTTACAATGTTTCTATAGGTGACACTCCACATTATGCATTGTATGGTGTAGACAAACGTTTGCCTTATGAGTTGTTATATTCTAATCCGAAACCAAATTACAACCCTGATGATTTCGTAGCAACTCGTACCAGCTTAGCTCAAAGTGTTTTTAGAAGAATCCGTGAAACACTTCATAAATCAACAGCAGAATTTACAAGAGTCGCAAACACTCGATCAAAGCCATCCAAAATCAAAGTAGGTTCGAGAGTTATGCTGATTAACTTTAACAAAACGTCTGCAATGCCAAAGCTTGATCAAAGGTTTGTTGGTCCTTATCGAGTAGTTGAACATATCACTGGAAATAAGTATAAGGTTAGAGAGATTAGTACTGGTCAGTATAAAGAATCGCATTTGGATCATATGAAGTTAGTATGTGATGATAATGATGTTCCAACCCAGACTAATGTGACAGACAATGACAATCCTCCTGATCCTGTACTCTCTTCCTCTGATACTCAGTCAGATGATCAACCTGAATGTCGTTATTCCCTACGTACACGACAGGTATTGAGAAATCCTCAAGTATCATTTGTAACTTCCAATTCAGATTTGCCTCAAATACAGCATGAGTTAGCCAATGCTACAGAATTTGATCCTCCCAGAGAGGACACCCATTCTGCATATGTCAATCACACCCTAGCAGAGTTGGGGTTAAATGTAAATAACCTGTATAGATGAATAATTACAGTATCAACTTATCAGTATTCAAGAATTTTTTTTTTGTGTTCGTGTTCTCTCCGCATTCTGAGAGTTAACAGTCTAGATTTGCGTGCACCGAATCTGCCTTTCTGTTAAACACTCTTTCTTTGTATATATTCCTTCCTCAGAATCCGTAGATCACACGAATACAGATCGATCGATCAAAATTTTTGTTTTTATCACTTGTAATCTCAATGTTGAGTTCGTTGTTCATTTGTTGAGTTTTAAGTTGTACTATAGTATACCTTGTATTACATTACAGTTTCAGTTACGTAAGCTTTCATTCCAATGTTCTACTTATGTATCTATAATGTTTCATGTTGTGTACTTTGACATTGTATAGAATCAGCCCAAGCCGTACCTGCCATCTCTAGTTGTATTAGTTGTATGTCGGGACGACATACGTTAGCGTCGCCGAGCTCTCAGTAGTAGTAACCAGTTACCAGTCTCAGTAGTAGTAACCAGTTACTAGTAACCTGTCCGTTGACTCAACGACCAACCGTCTTGAGTCACGGTCTTTCATATTGTGCTGAGCGGACACTATTTAAAAGACCCACTACGGGGTACTGGGCAGCCCGGCTAGTCAGTATACGAGTGTGAGCAGTGAGATAGGTACGGCTGGCAAGAGCTCTGTCCACATAACAGTAATTATACGTATAACAGCCTACGTGAGTATTTCTACCCTAATCCACGTATCGAACTCCCACATGATAGTAGTGGTGACGGTGGTAGTGGTGATGGTGGTAGTGTTGATGGTGGTAGTGGTGATGGTGGTAGTGGTGATGGTGGTAGTGGTGTCAGTGGTAGTGGTGACGGTGGTAGTGGTGACGGTGGTAGTGGTGACGGTGAATGGTGACGGTGGTAGTGGTCATGGTGGCAGTGGTGACGGTGCAGGGATCGTGACTACAGTGGCACTGAGCAGTGTGTTAGTGTGTCAGTGTGTCAGTGTGCCAGTGTGTCAGTGTGTCAGTGTGTCAGTGTGTCAGTGTGTCATTGTGGCAGTGTGTCAGTGTGTCAGTGTGTCAGTGTGCCAGTGTGTCAGTACTCACCTAGTTGTACTCACCTAGTTGAGGTTGCAGGGGTCGAGTCCAAGCTCTTGGCCCCGCCTCTTCACTGGTCGCTACTAGGTCACTCTCCCTGAACCGTGAGCTTTATCATACCTCTGCTTAAAGCTATGTATGGATCCTGCCTCCACTACATCGCTTCCCAAACTATTCCACTTCCTGACTATTCTGTGGCTGAAGAAATACTTCCTAACACCCCTGTGATTCATCTGTGTCTTCAACTTCCAACTGTGTCCCCTTGTTGCTGTGTCCCATCTCTGGAACATCCTGTCTTTGTCCACCTTGTCAATTCCTCTCAGTATTTTGTGTGTCGTTATCAAGTCCCCCCTATTTCTCATGTCCTCCAGTGTCGTCAGGTCGATTTCCCTTAACCTCTCCTTGTAGGACACACCCCTTAGCTCTGGGACTAGTCTTGTTGCAAACCTTTGCACTTTCTCTAGTTTCTTTACGTGCTTGGCTAGGGGTGGGTTCCAAACTGGTGCCGCATACTCCAATATGGGCCTAATGTACATGGTGTACAGGGTCCTGAACGATTCCTTATTAAGATGTCGGAATGCTGTTCTTAGGTTTGCTAGGCGCCCATATGCTGCAGCAGTTATTTGGTTGATGTGCGCTTCAGATGTGCCTGGTGTTATACTCACCCCAAGATCTTTTTCCTTGAATGAGGTTTTGTAGTCTCTGGCCCCCTAGACTGTACTCCGTCTGCGGTCTTCTTTGCCCTTCCCCAATCTTCATGACTTTGCACTTGGTGGGGTTGAACTCCAGGAGCCAATTGCTGGACCAGGTCTACAGCCTGTCCAGATCCCTTTGTAGTTCTGCCTGGTCTTCGACCGAATGAATTCTTCTCATCAACTTCACTTCATCTGCAAACATGAACACTTCGGAGTCTATTCCTTCCGTCATGTCACTTCAACTCCATATTGTTTCAGACTACGGAACAATGCTCTTCTCCAGACTGAGGGACTGACCACCTCAAAACTTTAAGGGTGATGGACTGATTACATCGTCTTCAAGTCTCTTCTGCTTCTATCAACTTTTCTGTACTCGACTGAAGAAGCCTACTGTGTAGGCGAAACGTTTCGAAATAAAGATACCTAACTGTTGCATATGGGACACACAGCATTTCTGCTCCCTCTCTAAGGACCCATGGGAATATGTTGTCCGGTCCCATTGCCTTTGAAGTATCAAGGTCACTCAGCAGCTTCTTCACCTCCTCCTCAGTTGTGTGTATGTCATCCAGCACTTGTTGGTGTATTCCCTGTTGGTGTCCCCCTCTGTCCTGTCTTCCCAGAGTCCTTCCTGTCTCCACAGAGAATACTTCCTTAAATCTCTTGTTGAGCTCCTCACATACCTCTTGATCGTTTTGTGTGAGTTCCCCACCTTCTTTTCTCAGCCTGATCACCTGGTCTTTGACTGTTGTCTTTCTCCTAATGTGGCTATACAGCAGTTTCGAATCAGACTTGACTTTTGATGCTATGTCATTTTCATACTGTCGCTGGGCCTCCCTCCTTATCTGCGCATACTCGTTTCTGGGTCTTCGACTGACCTCCTTATTTTCCTTGGTCCTTTGCCTTCTGTACCTCTTCCATTCTCTATTAAACTTAGTTTTTGCCTCCCTACACCTTTGGGTAAACCAAGGACTCACTTTGGTCTTCCCATTGATTCTGTTGCCCTTGGGAACAAACCTTTCCTCTGCCTCCTTACATTTTGTTATTAAATATTTCATCATTTCGTTCACTGACTTTCCTACCAGCTCTCTGTCCCACTGAACCTCCGGCAGGAAGTTCCTCATACCAGTGTATTACCCCCTTTTATAGTTTGGCTTTTCCCACTCGATTCCTGCTGCCCTCTCCACTTGCAGCTCTATGTAATCAAAACTCAGAACCACGTGATCGCTAGCTCCAAGGGGCCTCTCATATATGATGTCCTCAATGTCTGAACTGCTCAGGGTGAACACAAGGTCCAGTCTTGCTTGTTCATCCTCCCCTCTCTCTCTCGTAGTGTCCCTGACGTGTTGATGCATGAGGTTTTCCAGTACCACATCCATCATCTTGGCTCTCCATGTGTCAGGACCTCCGTGAGGCTCCAGGTTTTCCCAGTCGATCTCCCCATGGATGAAATCACCCATAACCAGTAACTTTGCTCTGGACGATTGAGCTCTTCATGCCACCTCAGCCAATGTGTCTACCATCGCTCTGTTCTCTTCATATTCCTCTCTTGGCCTCCTGCAGTTCTGTGGTGGGTTATACATCACTGCAATGACTACCTTATGTTCCCCAGACTGAAATGTAGCTACTATGTAGTCCCTTTCTCCAATCTTGCTCACGCCTTCCATTTCCTCAAAACTCCAACGATTCTTAATGAGTAGTGCAACCCCTCCTCCCCCTCTAATCCTTCTGTCTTTCCTCAGGATCTGATATATCAGTGGGAAGATTACATCTGTTATTGTTTCAGTAAGTTTCGTTTCTGTGACTGCTATGATATCTGGGGACTTCTCATTTATTCTTTCATGCCACTCCTCGTATTTACTTGATAATCCATCTGCGTTCGTGTACCACACCTTCAACTTCTTATCTATCACGGTGGTCCTGGGAAAATATTGGGGTTGGGAGAGCGGGAGCCCTGGAGGGATCCTATGGGGGTGTGCAATGAGGGTGGGGTCAGTGTGTGTGCCAGTGTGTCACTGTGTCAGTGTGCCAGTCTGCAAGAGTGTCAGTGTGTCAGTGTGCCAATGTGCCAGTGTGCCAGTGTGTCAGTGTGTCAGTGTACCAGTGTGTCAGTGTGTGTGTCAGTGTGTCAGTACATCAGTGTGCCAGTGTGTCAGCGCGTCAGTGTGTCAGTGTGCCAGTGTGTCAGTGTGTCAGTGTGCCAGTGTGTCAGTGTGTGGCATGCAAAGAGTACGTAACCTTTATTCGGCGCATGTACACACCCTCATTTACAGGCTATCTCCCCCAACCAGCGAACCAGGTTGCTAAGAGTTGATGATGGGGCCCCGTCGTTCAACTAGTGACCAGGTTCTAGCCAATAAGAAGATGGTTTTGGCAATCGCAGAGGTTATGTGGGTACCACTCTCCTGTCTGCCCTTGTCATTCCCATTCTAGAGCTGGTTGAAGCACGGTCTGCTATCTTGTGGCTTCTATTTCTGCCTTGCTTACCGTGGAGTGCACTATGCAGTTAGAATGATAACAAATTCTCACTACAGGCAGCACACTCCACCAATATTCAGAACACTCAACCTACTCACCATACAAAACATCCATACTTATTATTGCACTTATTACATACATAGAACACTTAACTCTGATATTAACCCTCCCCTCAAACATCTCATTGCCAACCTCAACAGAACACATGACCATAATACAAGGCACAGATCACTCTTTGATGTTCCTCGTGTCCATCTCACGCTATGCAAAAACTCAATGCACATAAAAGGCCCTAAAATCTGGAATTCATTACCTGTAAATATAAAAGAAACACTACCTGTTTATAAATTCAAGTCTCTTCTCAAAGTTCACTTACTCACTCAAAACCAAATAAATACTGAATAACTGAACCATATAAATTGTATATCCTAAATGTTACTCACAATTATATCACACAAATGTTAAACCTAACTTTGTTATTTTTTTTTTAAATACACTACCTGAATGAACAGCAATGCATGCAACCACATGACCTGTCTTTGTAATACTCATTTGTATTTTATAGTTATCTGTTTACAATAATGTCTTATCACTGATTTCATCATTGCTTAGTTAATCTTAAGTTAATTTTAAGCCAGCCCGTAATGCTATGCATATAAGTGGCTTTGGCATGCTGCTCTCTCTTACTGTACATAGTGTACATATTGCTGTTCTAAATTGGTGAAGGATAATATTAGTCTAAACTTTTTCTGCTGTGTTATTTTGCTCCCATTACACCCGGGATAACAGGCCATTTGGATTCCTGGGTTGTAATACAGTGTGTCAGTGTGCCAGTGTGCCAGTGTGTCAATTTGTAAGTCTGCCAGTGTGTCAGTGTGCCAATGTGTCAGTGTGTCAGTGTGTCAGTGTGTCAGTGTGCCAGTGTGCCAGTGTGTCAGTGTGCCAATGTGTCAGTGTGTCAGTGTGTCAGTGTATCAGTGTGTCAGTGTGCCAGTGTGTCAGTGTGCCAATGTGTCAGTGTGTCAGTGTGTCAGTGTATCAGTGTGTCAGTGTGACAGTGTGTCAGTGTGCCAGTGTGCCAGTGTGTCAATTTGTAAGTCTGCCAGTGTGTCAGTGTGCCAATGTGTCAGTGTGTCAGTGTGTCAGTGTGTCAGTGTGCCAGTGTGCCAGTGTGTCAGTGTGCCAATGTGTCAGTGTGTCAATGTGTCAGTGTATCAGTGTGTCAGTGTGCCAGTGTGTCAGTGTGTCAGTTTGCCAGTGTACCAGTGTACCAGTGTACCAGTGTGCCAGTGTGTCAGTGTGCGAGTGTGTCAGTGTGTCAGTGTATCAGTGTGTCAATGTGCCAGTGTGTCAGTGTGTCAGTGTGTCAGTGTATCAGTGTGTCAATGTGCCAGTGTGCCAGTGTGCCAGTGTGCCAGTGTGCCAGTGTGTTAGTGTGTCAGTGTGCCAGTGTGTCAGTGTGTCAGTGTGTCAGTGTCAGTGTGTGTGCCAGTGTGCCAGTGTGTCAGTGTGCCAGTGTGTCAGTGTCTCAGTGTGCCAGTGTGCCAGTGTGTCAGTGTGTCAGTGTGCCAGTGTGCCAGTGTGTCAGTGTGTCAGTGTGCCAGTGTGTCAGTGTGTCAGTGTGTCAGTGTGTCAGTGTCAGTGTGTGTGCCAGTGTGCCAGTGTGTCAGTGTGCCAGTGTGCCAGTGTGTCAGTGTGCCAGTGTGTCAGTGTGCCATTGTGTCAATGTGTCAGTGTGCCAGTGTGTCAGTGTGTCAGTGTGTCAGTGTGCCAGTGTGTCAGTGTGCCAGTGTGCCAGTGTGTCAGTGTGCCAGTGTGTCAGTGTGCCAGTGTGTCAGTGTGTCAGTGTCAGTGTGTGTGCCAGTGTGTCAGTGTGTCAGTGTGTCAGTGTCAGTGTGTGTGACAGTGTGCCAGTATGTCAGTGTGTCAGTGTGCCAGTGTGCCAGTGTGTCAGTGTGCCAGTGTGCCATTGTGTCAATGTGTCAGTGTGCCAGTGTGTCAGTGTGTCAGTGTGCCAGTGTGCCAGTGTGCCAGTGTGTCAGTGTGCCAGTGTGCCATTGTGTCAATGTGTCAGTGTGCCAGTGTGTCAGTGTGTCAGTGTGTCAGTGTGCCAGTGTGCCAGTGTGTCAGTGTGCCAGTGTACCAGTGTGTCAGTGTGCCAGTGTGCCAGTGTGTCAGTGTGCCAGTGTGTCAGTGTGTCAGTGTGCCAGTGTGTCAGTGTGTCAGTGTGTCAGCATGCCAGTGTGTCAGTGTGTCAGTGTGTCAGTGTGTCAGTGTGTTTCTCACACTCTTGTCCCTGGTAATAAAGTCCCGAAAAAATCTGTCTGATTTACGTAACGAAGAGGACAATTTAGTATAAATATACAGGCAACAAGACGTGTTTATAGACGCCGGCTTTAAAAATGGCTGCCTTCGAATTTTAAGTGCACTTATTTTAACTCTTGTTTCGTCTACAGCTGTCATTTTGTTATCTACAGCTGTCATTTTATTGTCTACAGCTGTCATTTTGTTATCTACTGTTGTCATTTTGCTGTCTACAACTGTCATTTTGTTGTCTACAGCTGTCATTTTTGTTGTCTACAGTTGTCATTTTGTTGTCTACAGCTGTCATTTTGTTGTCTACAGCTGTCATTTTGTTATCTACAGCTGTCATTTTGTCTACAACTGTCATTTTGTTGTCTACAGACGTCATTTTGTTGTCTACAGGTGTAATTTTGTTGTCTACAACTGCCATTTTGCTGTCTACAGCTGTCATTTTGTTGTCTACAGCTGCCATCTTGTTGTCTACAGCTGTCATTTTGTTGTCTGCAGCTGTCATTTTGATGTCTACAACTGTCATTTTGACGTTTACAACTGTCATTTTGTCTGCAACTGTCATTTTGTTGTCTACAGCAGTCATTTTTTGTCTACAGCTGTCATTTTGTTGTGCTACAGCTGTCATTTTGTTGTCTACAACTATCATTTTGTCTACAGCTGTCATTTTGTTGCCTACAGCTGTCATATTGTTGTCTACAGCTGTCATTTTGTTTTCTACAGCCGTCATTTTCTTGTCTACAACTGTCATTTTGCTGTCTACAGCTGTCATTTTGTTGTCTACAACTGTCATTTTGTTTACAGCTGTCATTTTGTTGTCTACAACTGTCATATTGTTGTCTACAACTGTCATTTTGATGTCTACAACTGTCATTTTGACGTCTACAACTGTCCTTTTGTCTACAACTGTCATTTTGTCTACAACTGTCTTTTGTTGTCTACAGCTGTCATTTTTTTGTCTACAGCTGTCATTTTGTTGTGCTACAGCTGTCATTTTGTTGTCTACAACTGTCATTTTGTCTACAGCTGTCATTTTGTTGTCTACAGCTGTCATTTTGTTGTCTTCAGCTGTCATTTTGTCTACAACTGTCATTTTGTTGTCTACAGCTGTCATTTTGTTGTCTACAGCTGTCATTTTGATGTTTACAGCTGTCATTTTGATGTCTACAGCTGTCATTTTGATGTCTACAGCTGTCATTTTGTTGTCTTCAGCTGTCATTTTGTCTACAGATGTCATTTTGTTGTCTACAGCTGTCATTTTGTTGTCTTCAGCTGTCATTTTGTCTACAACTGTCATTTTGTTGTCTACAGCTGTCATTTTGTTGTCTACAACTGTCATTTTGTTGTCTTCAGCTGTCATTTTGTCTACAACTGTCATTTTGTCTACAGCTGTCATTTTGTTGTCTACAGCTGTCATTTTGTTGTCTTCAGCTGTCATTTTGTCTACAACTGTCATTTTGTCTACAGCTGTCATTTTGTTGTCTACAGCTGTCATTTTGTTGTCTTCAGCTGTCATTTTGTCTACAACTGTCATTTTGTTGTCTACAGCTGTCATTTTGTTGTCTACAGCTGTCATTTTGTTGTCTACAGCTGTCATTTTGTTGTCTACAGCTGTCATTTTGTTGTCTACAGCTGTCATTTTGATGTCTACAGCTGTCATTTTAACATTTGTCATGTGAAAAAAGTGAAAATGTTAAAATATTATTATGTTTAATATTTTATTAAAACAATAAAATGCTTAGATACAAAATGATATACTAACAAAACGAACTTGTAAATAACTCAACAATCATCTTAACTTTTTTATCATAAATCACAATTTTCTATGTTGTTCTTCACATTTATAATAATCTGAACATACAACAATCTCAGTAACATTTCCATCTAATAGTAACAACAGTTGTTAATCTGAACATACAACAATCTCAGTAACATTTCCATCTAATAGTAACAACAGTTGTTAATCTGAACATACAACAATCTCAGTAACATTTCCATCTAATAGTAAAAACAGTTGTGTAGTGAACAATTAGTTCAAAAGTCTCTGTGTTAAGACATTGTTCAGTCTGCTTTTATAATTCAGAAATATGAAGGTGGAGGTTATGATATACACTGGTGAGTCAGTAGGTGGCCCGGTGGCCTGGTGGCTAGAGCTCTCGCTTCACACACGGAGGTCCCGGGTTCGATTCCCGGCGGGTGGAAACATTTCGACACGTTTCCTTACACCTGTTGTCCTGTTCACCTAGCAGCAAATAGGTACCTGGGTGTTAGTCGACTGGTGTGGGTCGCATCCTGGGGGACAAGATTAAGGACCCTAATGGAAAGAAGTTAGACAGTCCTCGATGACGCACTGACTTTCTTGGGTTATCCTGGGTGGCTAACCCCCCGGGGTTAAAAATCCGAACGAAATCTTATCTTATCAAACCTCTTATAAGTGCCTTTTCTGTATGCAAAACTATTTTTATTATCTATAAAATGTATTGTTTGTTAATATTTTTGGGTGTCTGGAATGGTTTAATTGGATTTACATTATTTCCTATGGGAAATATTAACAAACAATTCATTTTATAGATAATAAAAATGGTTTTGCATACAGAAAAGGCACTACTAAATTCGAGGGTCCACTGTATTTGGTTGATGGTTTAACAGCTAAATTCGAGGGTCCACTGTATTTGGTTGATGGTTTAACAGCTAAATTCGAGGGTCCACTGTATTTGGTTGATGGTTTAACAGAAAGAATCATCTTCCACTGATGGCAGTGTACTCTTCTCCTCATTTATTATCACTTCCATTTGCTGATAAATCTTGCTCTGATGCGTCTTCAGCTTCCAGAGAACTGCTGTTTAACATCACAAGTCTCTTGTTGACGTTGAAAAACAAAATGACGATGAAAAAATTAATATTTCATCCTGTGACTCAGTAGCCATCCAAGACGCCTTCACCTCTTCTGAAACATAGAATCTCTCTTCACGTCCAAAATTAACTTTTTTTTTAAAGTACATCTAACGTCTTTTGGTGCTGATTTGATTACATCTGCTTTCTGTAATCGTCGGATTATTTCATCATTCACGATATTTTTGGAAAACTATTCTTAGTGATGAACTCAAGCAAATGTCTCTTTCGTAATGTTTTCCTACTCTAAGTTTAACTTCATTGATTCTTATGTCTTCTCACGCCATAAACTAGTATTTAGTCACTTAGCCATAAAACCAACTTACCTCATAATTTGTAATATTTGTAATATTTTACAATTAAGAATAAAACTAAGTATGCCCGAAATGCCTAGCCATGCTAAGCGTTCTAGTGGTACACTCTGTAATCACAATTTTACTACATGTAAACCAAACAATAACCAAATTTCTGTAAACTCAGCATTGTAATCCTTATAGAGAATAAACTTTGAATTGAATTGAATTGAATTTGTTTATGAGATCACGAATTTCTGACAGAGAATCCATATCCTTCTTTCATCTTAGGGCCAAGAATTTCATTGCCTATTTGAAAGGCTACATCTTCCAACAAGATTTTTTTTTTTTTTGGTCTTTAAGACTTCTCTTTCAGTGTTAGGTTATGTAAGTTCCGTCAGGAAATAAGATAAGGGTTTCGCGACGCGGGTCTTAGTCATATGATGACTCGCAGCTGGAGCTTTGGGTCATCTGACCGACACCTTCAGCTGGTCCACTCCTTCGAAAATTAAGGTTATGAATATAATCATTGAGTTATCTTTTCGGTGTTCATAGAACTTTTGAGTAACCTTCCAAGCATGTTCTGTGGTACCGTGTGAGAGCACTGACAACCTGGATGTCTGACTCCAAAGCTGTTACTAGAATATAAACGTCATCTTGAAAATAAAGAGCTGTAAATACAGAATTATTTGTGCTATCTGATACCGTTACTGAGAACCTCTCCCACACACCGTTCTGGCATACTTGTTCCCACACTACACATCTTACATACGTTGACGGAATAACTGAAGACGGAAGTGTTGGTGGAGCTCTTGACCTCGTTCTGCTAGATGATTTACCGATTTCTTGGCTGACCCAAGTTTCAGCCTTGTTAATTTGTCTCATTTTTCGAGTACTTAATCAAATATTTCAAAATACATTATTTATAAACACTTTATTTCTTTTGATAGGTAATTTAGTCTTCCTGACTCCCATCTTCTCTAATCTCAACTTTTGTGGTCATTGTCATTGTATTATTTGTAGTCTGGCAGATCATAAACTTTTTCAAAACAAGTTGTGGTATGCAAAGAGTACGTACCCTTTATTCGGCGCATGTATACACCCTCATTGAAAGGCTATCTCCCCCAACCAGCGAACCAGGTACTAAGGGTTGATGATGGGGCCCCGTCGTTCAATCAGTACCCAGGTTTCAGCTAATGAGAAGATGGTTTTGGCAATTGCAGAGGTGTTGTGGGTACCACACACCTGTCTGCCCTTGTCATTCCCATTCTAGAGCTGGTTGAAGCACGGTCTACTCTCTAGTGGCTTCTATTCTGCCTTGCTTACCGTGAAGTGCACTAATACCTATTGTTGTACATAGTGTATATAGTGTACATAATTCTGTTCTTATTTGGTGAAGGATAATATAAATCAAAAGTTTTTCTGCTGTGTTTATTTTGCTCCCTTTACACCCAGGATAACAGGCCTTTGTATTCCTGGGTTGTAATACAAGGGATATTTTAATCTTCATTTTTTTTAAATGAAACAGTTTTGTTACCCCCAAAGTCTATTTTCCTTCCTTCCATTGCTTGATCTTCTCTACCAGCAACTGAGAATTATTTTTTTTAACATTGTAAATATTCTTTAAGGAAAATTTCTATCTACCAATACTGTGTATTTCATACTTCCTGAAACAGAACAATTTATTTAAGTTATAAGATACTTTTAGTATTAAGAAATCAAAGTTTATTTCTGTGTCACAGTTTACAACAATTTCTTTCTAGTTAATTAGAAAAGGTTTGTTTGAAATGAAATGTGACATTCATGTGGATTTAAAAAGCTTAAATTTGAATTCTTTCATATCCCCAAAACGTAGTGAGACACCAAAATGACATCTGTAGGTGAAACAGGAGCTGAAATAAGTGGCTAAAATTTGAGAGCAGCCATTTTTAAAGATGGCTTCTTAGAACCTCTTCCAACCTATGATAACTACCAGAGTTTTTCTGCTTTTCTAATATGTATGCTAGGTGGTATTCTTGGTTACATAAACCAGAGGAGCAGAAATATTTGCAGGACTGTATTACCAGGGACAGAGTAATGATATAGTGATGGTGGTATTGGTAATGGTGGTAGTGATGATTGTGGTGGAGATAATGGTGGCAGTGGTGATGGTAGTAGTGGTGATGACATGAAGCAACCTGACTCCATACGACTGAAGGAGGGAGGGGTGAAAAACTTGCCTACCCTAACAAAGACAAGCTTGGAGAACAACAAGTCTGGCCCAGGGGTCAAGCTATACCTTCTAGGCTGTGTTCTCAAGTGTTAACAACAGTTAATATCATGTGCAATAACTTAAAAGTATTGCCGAAATTATAACCACATAAAGTGTTTGAATTTAAGTGACACCATATATTAATAATATTATTTGTTAACTCCAAGTGCCAATTCAAAATTTTGGCACTCATAGTAAGAAGGCACTAGTGAGTCCCCTAATTCAACGCCCCGGAGCAGCGATAAGGATTTCATGGGCACTAATTCACCAAAGGTACTTAAAATGCAGTATCCCGTGAATATGTAGTAGCCGCAGACTGTGTGGGACGCAGCTTCAGAAACCGCTCAGTTAATAGGCTACCTTGTTGTCCACGAAAGTTAATTAACAACGGCATAACAACAGTAGGACCATCTGAATGTCTTGAGTTTGAGAGTGAATAGATTGTGACAACATCGGTGATAGTCAAGCATTTATAGCACTCCGAGTTGAGGTAATCTGACACACAGATAACACCACGAGTGCAGTTTAGTGTACATAAAACACAAAATTACTAAATATAAACACGGGGTTCGAGTGATTAACTTCATAGAAAATCGACATCATGTTCAGAATAACTATATCGGCTCACGTATGTACGTAAGTTGAAACGATACAAGAAGAGCAATCTTGTTTCCTTGTGCTCGCAAGATTGGAGAACTGTACCATTCTATTAGACTGGGTTAAAGATCATCGGACTAAATATTTATAAAAGCCGTTATGAGTGGGTTTTGCCCAAAACACCAGATAGGCTCAAGTTTGCCTAGCAAAACGTGAGATAGTTTAAAAACCGAATAAAGCTGTTAGGGTAAAGCAATCTCCCACAAATTAAACAATTCTTTCATTATCCACAGGACCTAAGATCAGTGATCGTACATAAAGGCTAACGAGAAAAGAATGTAAGAGAGACTGTACGATAAGCATAGAATTTTTGTACATTAATAACTGTAGATTAAAAAAAAATCCCAAAGACGACGTAGTGGTGGTGGTGAGTCATGGTGGTAGGTTTTCAGTATTTGGGTGGTGGTAGTGCGATTGGTTGATCAGGGTGGTAATGGTTGTGGTGGTTAGGCTAGTTTTAGCGAAGGTGATAGATGAGATGGATATATCTATTGGATTCGTTTATAGTTACGCGTTAAAGTCTCCCAAGATTTAAACTGCATCACACCAAGCCCACAATTATGTATAAAATTTCCTTAAGGTGCGAACACAGAATACACTGATTATGCTATTTATCTACATATACCTGTAAAAGGTTGGTAAACGATAACACTTCAGGTGAGTACTACGTCCAGTTATGTGTGTGAGAAACATACACACACCAGATAGTAGGCTGGTAGACAGCAACCGTCCAGGGATCTAAATGAGATATATCACTATAAGCAACATATGAGCAGTACTAAAGTGTGTGGTTCCAGCAAGTAACCCTCATCCATAAGCCTTGCTAAGAATTTTAAGAAAATTCAAAGGTTTACTACAAGGGTTTTACAAAACCTGCACACAGGGTATACGTAGGTAGCTTATGAGAGCTAATTATTGTATCGCTAGAATGCAACGCATAAGATACTCAAAGATGAAGGATTTTTGAGAAGAGAAGAAGCAGAAGGAGAGGGACACGAGAGGAAACTAAGAGTTCAAATGAACCAAAGGGGCATAAGAAGGAATTCGTTCATTGTGAGGATTACTGAAGATATGCTGAGCAGAATGTTGTTGCAAATGTCTGATCAAAGCTCAGACCTCTGCAACACAATTTCCTCAAAGATTTGTTAAGTTATACCATAAATTAAGGAAAGATCTTAGACTTCACCTTACGAAACAGACAAAGCAAATGCGATAGTAATTATGAACAAGGTAGATTATAGAGAAAAAGTGAACATGTTATTAGGAGACGGGTGTACTTACGTGCCCCTTAAGCTTGCCACCACCTCTACCCAACTATCAGGGCAAACCTGATTAACCAGGTAACGTTGTCCCTAAGCTCCTCTCACTGCAAAGTTTGACTTTCACCTCCAACACAACACTGTGTAGAGCTTTTTGATCAATCTCTGCACTTGCAGGGATGAATTTTATTGACACATTTTGCCTGTGGCCATGTTTCTTCAGCCGATGAAAACTGGAGAAACTTGTCCTCAGGTGAAACGTCTCAAATGTTCCTCACTACGACTGCCTTTTTCACATAGAAGAAAAAGGCACAATACCCTGACTGGAACAATTCACAAATAACCCGCACATAAACAGAAACTTATGACGACGTCTCGTTTCGTACCGAAACGTCGTCATAAGCTTCTCTCACCCATGTGCAGGTTATTTGTGTAATATGTCTTTCACCACCTACCGGCTGTAGGCCATTTCTCTCCAAAGTTATACACAGGGCGAAATGTTGCCCCAATGCGACCTCGTTCTGGAGCGTGGCTACTCTTCACTATTGCCAGCAATAAGTCTTATAGAGCCATAAGATTTCGGTATGTAATCCGCCTACAAATTTGTCACCTCCGAAGCCAGTGTAAAATGATTAGAATACAATGTATAGAATTTATAGCTGGGAGGACCCACCTACAAAGCTTGACCTTTACAGCCGGCCACTCCTCTGGACCAGAGTATTATCTCAACACAACACCAGCGGACCGCCCACAACCACTATTGGCCACATCCACCATTATCATCAGGCTATAACCACTATTAGCCATATCCACCATTATCATCAGGTTACAACCACTGTTGGCCACAACCACCATTGCAATCAGATCACAACCACCATTACCATCAGGCCACAACCACCATTACTATCAGGTCGCAGCTACCATTACCATCAGGCCACAACCACCATTGCCATCAGGTCACAGCCACCATTGTCATCAGGCAATAACTACCATTGCCATCAAATCACAACCACCATTGTCATCATGTCACAAAAAAACATTAATATCAGGTCACAACCACCATTGGCATCAGGTCACCACCACCATTGGCCTCATGTCACAATCACCATTACCATCAGGCCACAACCATCATTGTCATCAGGCAACACCCACTGTTACCATTAGGCCACAACAATTAGCATCGCGCAATCTTTTCCACCAGGTCACAACCACTACCATCACCACCCTTATCACCACCACCATCCTTGTCACAATAACCACCATGGCTGTCACAACTACCACTACTCTTGTTAACCACCATCATCCTTGTCAACTATCATCATCCTTGTCAACCACCACCATCCTTCTCACAATTATCACCACCAACATCATCCTTGCCACAACCACTATTACCAACGGACAACACTATCCTTTCTACAGCCATGAAAACCACCATTCTTGTCATAAGCACCTATCCTTGGTCCGATCCCTGGGGGCAGGCGAGGCATATGGTCAAGTCTTACACCTAGAGACTGTTTACCTGACAGCAAATAGTAACTGTGTGTTAATCTACTTTTGTTGATCATATCTTCGGGAACGTCCCAATGAAAATGAAGTCATTCATATTATCTATATTAGGCTATAACAGAGCAAATAAACCTTGAATAAACCTGTATTCTATATCTGTTAAACCACCTCAGTCCTACGTACACCGTCCACCCCCTTTTCTACACTAGGTGTTTAAATAGCTTCAATAAATAGCGTTCATATCTTCACTTTTTCTCGTAAAGGGAACTCGGTGAAGGTTCCCACAGCTGTGTCGACACCCCACACCACCACTGCTCGAAAGAAACAGACAAGAACACAGCCAGGAGCTGTGACTCGACCCCTGCAACCACAACTAGGATGAGTGTCTCAACCACTTTCTCCCGTCATATATACTCCCATATCCTACTGTGGTGCAGAAAATCAGTGACCAGGTCTGTGAGAAAGTCATTTGTTAGGCCTTTCTTGTCCCAGGGAAGTCCCAAGGAACCCGTGCACGTCCGTCCGTCCGTCCGTCCGTCCGTCCGTCCGTAACACAATGTGAGGTCCTTGTCATGCCTCAGAAATTAATGAATGTTATCACCATTAGGTAATCTGTTCCTTGCATTAACGGCGCCTTGTGGAAATGATTAAACCTTTTCAAGTCATGTAATGGATATTTATTTTTGAGGTATTACTTCATAGTTGCCCGAAATGGGATCAGGACGTTTTGAAATGTGTTTGAAGTACCTTCCATTGTTCACTCAGGTTCGCTGATCCTCTTACTAAACTGGAAACCGCTCTTCTTCTTT
Source organism: Cherax quadricarinatus (assembly GCF_038502225.1). Taxonomy (NCBI): domain Eukaryota; kingdom Metazoa; phylum Arthropoda; class Malacostraca; order Decapoda; family Parastacidae; genus Cherax; species Cherax quadricarinatus. The sequence goes on from NC_091339.1 coordinate 1,148,439, forward strand.
CCATGTTTTCCTCAGCATCTCGCTCAGGATGAGATGTTTGTGGTATTTATTGCCAGCATCTACTTATTCAGGGTAAGTTAAACTCTTATAATAATCACCTCAACCATAAAAGTTAAGCCATACAATATTTCGAACAATCGCTTTGAATAAAATAATGATGCTGTACAGTTTCCCTCAATATAAACATTTAGCAACTCAGCTTGGAGAGCGGTTTTCATTACTGTCTTCTCACAATTTCCTTTTTACATTAGGAAAAACATCATTATTTGCTGAGTTTTCAGTTTACTGACTTTATACATATGCGTAACATGTATATCCAGTCGGCTGCTTGATACGTATAATGTTGTTCTGGTAATTCTCAGTAGTGTGAAGGAACTCAGGGACAAGGAAATTTGGCATCTTAGGGGTCATGAAGGTTGTGAGTGGTAGGTCGGTCTCGCCCCGTTACACTCAGTTGCTCAGTGGATAGCAAGAGAGTGGGTTCTACATCATCCTATCTGATCCTAACCTGCTGATCTCATGTGCTGTATTTCTTAAGACGATGGATGTGTTTATCAAATCAACTAGTGATTTTAAATGTTGATGTGTGTTAGCACAAAAGTGTTGCACTGCAGAGAGAATAAGGGACGTTATAATATGATAAAATTTGTTCGAACTGGTTTACTAAGATTCATCTGAGAGCAGCAACTCGGAGCGTCCAATGACATGTCAGATAGCGCGGATATGAAGCCTCATTAAGAATAGTTTAAAGAAAGTTTCTTGCTGACAGTGAGAGTCTTAACGTGTGCGCTACTGTGCTATGTATAAAGGCGGGGTTGTCTTCTCAGTGGCAAATAATCGACGCATCAATTGAGAAATTTAGGAAAATTGCATTTAAACTCTCGCCAATTCCCTCAATATGAAATTAAAATTAGGATTCTTGGCTACACCTCCATTGACGCTGAAAAATGGTGTTGCAACAAAGACTGATTACCTGTCTCGTGGTACAGGCCAGGTTACTGAGGTGTGTAAGAGAGACGAGCACTTAGCATCAGGACACAAGACTGATGAAGCAGCCAGCAGGAAAACTCACACTCCCGACACCAAATACTGGCTCTCTGATAGTGTCACTGGCTCCTCCCGCCCATATATCGCAGACACTAGCAAAAATGGCTGTCATAACGAGCGCCCCGAAAGGTTGGGTAGTGAAGATAACTGTAGGTGTTTGGGTACTTGGGCAGACGGTCGGGCAGACGGCGGAAGTGCCTCTCGTGGACGGTCAGTCAGCACCAGCTCCTCAGATTCGTCCAGCACCACTTGCACAAACAGTAGTGATTTCGAAGGCAGCAACAGCAGCAGCGGTACTTCCAGTAACACTGTCACGTCTGAGAACAGTGCTGGCAGCGCCCCCAGGATCCCAAACATAAGCCCCTTTACAAATAAAAACACTGCCAAAATGAGCAGTTGTACTACCGAGAAGATCAGCTCTCAAGGAGACACTTTATCAACTCTTAATTCTGAAACTACATTTCAAAGCATGAAAAAGCGACGGAATTGTGCTGGAGCTGGTTTGCCTGGGTTGATGGCGTCCAGTGTCGCCCGGCCAAGCCTCTTGCTAGCCAGGCCTCTGAAGATCAGCAGCGTCAATAAGTTTAATATTCTTAAACGAAAACCCAAAGGCATCACTTTAAGAAACAAGACACTTGATAGGAAGAGCCTGAGTATCAAGACCAGTAGTCTTAACGTAAGGACCAACACCACTGATGGTACCAGCCTTAATGCGAAAACGACCAGTCTTAGCTTCAAGACCAATAGCCTTAACTTAAAGACCAACAGCCTTAGCAGCACCAGTAGTTGTGATAGTAAGACCAGTAGCAGCAGTGCCAACAGCACCAAGAGCCTACGAAGCTTATTTCTTCGAGGCAACGTCTTCAGCAGCAGCTTCACCTTCGGCAACAGCAGCAGCAGCAGCAAGAAGAACAGTGACAGCAGAACATTTCCTCCCAACAACAATGTGATCAACACAAACATTGTCATAATAGGGGATAGAGGTGTCGGCAAATCAGGTAAGCAAGTTCTTTTTTCCATTACAAAATGTATATTAACCTCGATAAAAATAGAAATCATATTTATTAAAATTAGAATATTGATGATTCTGATCAATAGTGTTTCATATATATCTGGTCATATGAACCTGGTATGTAAATCACACCCAGGCTACCCCACACCCTGACTACCTAACACCCAGGCTACCTCACACCCTGACTACCTAACACCCAGGCTACCTCACACCCTGACTACCTAACACCCAGGCTACCTCACACCCTGACTACCTAACACCCAGACTACCTCACACCCTGACTACCTAACACCCAGTCTACCTCACACCCTGACTACCTAACACCCAGGCTACCTCACACCCTGACTACCTAACACCCAGGCTACCTCACACCCTGACTACCTAACACCCAGGCTACCTCACACCCTGACTACCTAACACCCAGACTACCTCACACCCTGACTACCTAACACCCAGGCTACCTCACAAAGACAGGATGTTCCAGAGATGAGACACAGAATCAAGGGGCCATAGCTGGAAGTTGAAGACTCCTATGAGTCAAAGGGATGTTAGGAAGTATTTCTTCAGCCATAGAGTTGTCAGGAAGTGGAATAGCATAGAAAGTGACGTAGTGGAGGCGGGAACTATACATAGTTTTAAGACGAGGTTTGATAAAGCTCATGGAGCAGGGAGAGAGAGGACATAGTAGCAATCAGTGAAGAGGCGGGGCCAAGAACTATGACTCGATCCCTGTAACCACAAATAGGTGAGCGCAACCTGACTACCTAACACCCAGGCTACCTTACACCCTGACTACCTAACACCCAAGCTACCTCACGCTGACTACCTAACACCCAGGGTACCTCACAATCTGACTACCTAACACTCAGGCTACCTCACACCCAGACTACCCCACACCCAGGCTACCTCACATCCAGGCTACCTCACACCCAGACAACCTCACACCCAGGCTACCTTACACCCAGACTTCCTAATACCCATACTACATCACATCCAGCTACCTCACACCCAGACAACCTCACACCCAGGCTACCTCACACTCAGGCTACCTTACACCCAGACTTCCTAATACCCATACTACATCACATCCAGCTACCTCACATCCAGGCTACCTCACACCCAGACAACCTCACACCCAGGCTACCTCATACCTAGGCTACCTCACACTCAGGCTACTTCACACCCAGACAACCTCACACCCAGGCTACTTCACACCCAGACTACCTCACACCCAGGCCACATCACTCCAGAAAGACGGAGAGGTGGGGTACGCCATCAAGTATTGGACACAATATATACAGCCGAGGAAGAAGTGAAGAGACTGCTAAGCGAGCTAGATACCTCAAAGGCGATGGGGCCGAATAACATCTCTCTATGGGACCTGAGAGAGGGAGCAGAGGTGCTATGAGTACCACTAACAACAATCTTCAACACATTTATTGAAACAGGACGACGTCCTGAGGTATGGAAGACAGCAAATGTAATCCCAATTTAAAAAAAAAAGAGACAAATCATTAAACTACAGACCAGAGTCATTGACATGTATAGTAAGCAAAGTCATGGAGAAGATTATCAGGTATGAGCTTATCAACGACAACCAGCACGGTTTCAGAGACAGGAAATCCTGTATCACAAACCTACTGGAGTTCTACGACAGGGCGACAGCAGTAGCACAAAAGAAAGAGAGAGGGATGAGTAGATTGCGTTTTCTTGGACTATAAGGCTTTTGCCACAGTTCCACACAAAAGATTAGTGCAAAAGCTGGAGGACCAGGCAGAAATAACAGGGAAGGCACTGCAATGGATCAAGAAATATCTATCGGGAAAAGAACAGCGAATCACGGTACGTGACGAGGTGTCAGAGTGAGCGCCTGTGACGAGCGGGGTTTCCCAGGGATCAGTCCTAGGACCGGTGCTGTTTCTGGTATATGTGAAGTTGTGAGCGACATGGCGGAAGGGATAGACTCCGAAGTGTCCCTGTTAGCAGATGATGTGAAGTTGATTAGAAGAATTCAATCGGACGTGGACCAGACAGAACCACAAAGGGATCTGGACAGGCTGCAGGTCTGGTCCAGAAACTGGCTCCTGGAGTTCAACCCCATAAGGTGCAAAGTCATGAAGATTGGGGAAGGGCAAAAAAGACCGCAGACGGAGTGCAATCTAGGGGCCCAGAAACTACAAACCTTACTCATGGAAAATGATCTTGGGGTGAGTATAACACCGGGCACATCTGAGGGGCACATCAACCAAATAACTGCTGAAGCATACGGGCGATTAGCAAACCTAAGAACAGCATTCCGACATCTCAATAAGGAATCGTTCAGGACCCTATACACCATGTACAATAGGCTTATAATGGAGTATGCAGCACCAGTTTGGAACCCACACCTAGCCAAGCACGTAAGGAAATTAGAGAAAGCGAAAAAGTTTGCAACAAGACTAGTCTCGGAGCTGAGGGACACGTCCTACGAGGAGAGGTTAAGAGAAATCAACCTGACGACACTGGAGGACAGGAGAGATAAAGGAGATATGATAACGACATATAAAATACTGAGAGGAATCGACAAGTTGGACAGAGACAGGATGTTCCAGAGATGGGACACAGCAACGAAGAGTCACAATCGGAAGTTTAAGACAGATGAATCACAGGGATGTTAGGAAGTATTTCTTCAGTCACAGAGTTGTCAGGAAGTGGAACTGTCTGGAAAGTAATGTAGTGGAGACAAGATCCATACATAGCTTTAAGAAGAGGTATGATAAAGTTCACGGGGCAGGAAGAGGGACCCAGCAGTGGCCAGTGAAGAGGCGGGAAAAGGAGCTGTGACTCGACTCCTGCAACCACAAATAGGTGAGTACACCCAGACTACATCACACCCAGGCTACCTCACACCCAGGCTACATCACACCCAGACTACATCACATCCAGACTACATCGCGCCCAGGCTACCTGACACCCAGACTACCTCACACCCAGGCTACCTCATACCTAAACTATATTACACACAGACTACTTCACACCCAGACTACCTCACACCCAGGCTACCTCACACTCAGGCTACCTCACACCCTTGCTACCTTATACCAAGGCTACATCACACCCAGGCTACGTTAAACCCAGACTACCTCACACTCATACTACCTGACACCCAGACTAACCTCACACCCAGATTGCCACACACCCAGGCTAAATCATACCTAGACTATATTACACCCAGACTACATCACACCCAAACTACATCACACTCAGACTACTTCAGACCCAGACTACCTCACACCTAGGCTACCTCACACCCAGGCTACCTCAATCCAAGGCTACCTCACACCCTTGCTACTTTATACGAAGGCTACATCACACCCAGGCTACATCACACCCAGACTGCATCAAACCCAGGCTACCTCACACCCAGACTACCTCGCACCCAGGTTACCTCACACTCAGGCTACCTCACACCCAGACTACCTCACACTCATACTACCTGACACCCTGGCTACCTCACGTCCAGACTACATCACAACCAGACTCCTTCACACCCAGGCTACCTCACACACAAACTACCTCACATCCAGTCTACCTCACACCCTGACTACCTCTCACCCAGGCTACCTCACACCCAGGCTACATCACACCCAGCTACCCTACACCCAGGCTACATCACACTCAGGATATATCACACCCAGGCTACATCACGCCCAGGCTACCTTACACCCAGACTACTTCACACCCAGACTACATCACACCCAGGCTACCTCACACCCAGGCTACCTCACACCCAGCCTACATCACACCAGGCTACATCACACAAAGACTACATCACACCCAGACTACCTCATACCCAGGCTATCTCACACCCAGGCTACCTCACACCCAGGCTACATCACACCAGGCTACATCACACAAAGACTACATCACACCCAGACTACCTCATACCCAGGCTATCTCACACCCAGGCTACCTCACACCCAGGCTACATCACACCAGGCTACATCACACAAAGACTACATCACACCCAGACTACCTCATACCCAGGCTATCTCACACCCAGGCTACCTCACACCCATGCTACCTCACACCCAGCCTACATCACACCAGGCTACATCACACAAAGACTACATCACACCCAGACTACCTCATACCCAGGCTATCTCACACCCAGGCTACCTCACACCCAGCCTACATCACACCAGGCTACATCACACAAAGACTACATCACACCCAGACTACCTCATACCCAGGCTATCTCACACCCAGGCTACCTCACACCCAGCCTACATCACACCAGGCTACATCACACAAAGACTACATCACACCCAGACTACCTCATACCCAGGCTATCTCACACCCAGGCTACCTCACACCCAGGCTACATCACACCAGGCTACATCACACAAAGACTACATCACACCCAGACTACCTCATACCCAGGCTATCTCACACCCAGGCTACCTCACACCCAGGCTACCTCACACCCAGGCTACATCACACCAGGCTACATCACACAAAGACTACATCACACCCAGACTACCTCATACCCAGGCTATCTCACACCCAGGCTACCTCACACCCAGGCTACCTCACACCCAGCCTACATCACACCAGGCTACATCACACAAAAACTACATCACACCCAGACTACTTCACACCCAGACTACCTCATACCCAGGTTGCCTCACACCCAGGCTACCTCACACCTAGACTACCTCACACCCTGACTACTTCGCACTCAGGCTACATCACACCCAGGATATATCACACTTATGGAACATATGGGAATCTTTATTTAAGAAACGTTTCGCCCCACAGTGGCTTCATCAGTCAATACAAAGCAGAAAGGTGTAAGGAGGGGAGGAGTTTGAGGTAATGGCCCGGTGGCCTGGTGGCTAAAGCTCCCGCTTCACACACGGAGGGCCCGGGTTCGATTCCCGGCGGGTGGAAACATTTCGACACGTTTCCTTACACCTATTGTCCTGTTCACCTAGCAGCAAATAGGTACCTGAGTGTTAGTCGACTGGTGTGGGTCGCATCCTGGGGGACAAGATTGAGGACCCCAATGGAAATAAGTTGGACAGTCCTCGATGACGCACTGACTTTCTTGGGTTATCCTGGGTGGCTAACCCTCCGGGGTTAAAAATCTGAACGAAATCTTATCTAGCCTGGAGACGATGTGTTCAGTCCATCAGTCTTGTAAAAAGTACAGCATAGGGCCGTAGAAGTGGCTTATATACTGTACTTAGGTGAGGCGAAGCAGGAGGAGGCGGGGTCATAGTGGTACCATCCACTAGTCGAAGTAGGTCTTCGTCCAAAGGTTAGACAAGTGTTGAAGAAATTCTTTGTATCAAGATCCCATGATGTTACAGCGTCTGACAGATTTGATAAATAGTTTAAAACCAACAAGTTGAAGATTGAGACACCTCAAACTCCTCCTCTCCTTACACCTTTCTGCTTTGTATTGGACTGATGAAGCCACTGTGTGGCGAAACGTTTCTTCAATAAAGATTCCCATATGATGCATAAGTGTCTCAACCTTCAACTTTTCGATTTTAAACCATTTATCACGGGATATATCACACCCAGACTACGTCACACCCAGGCTACCTCACACCCAGACTACCTCATGCCCAGACTACTTCAAACCCAGACTACCTCACACCCAGACTACCTCACACCCAGGCTACCACACACCCAGACTACCTGACACCCAGACTACCTCACGCTCATGCTACCTGACACCCAGACTACCTGACACCCAGAGTACATCACACCCAGGCTACCTCACAACCAGACTACATCACACCCAGACTAAATCACACCCAGGCTACCTCACACCCAAACTACCTCACACCCAAGCTACGTCGCACCCAAGCTACCTCACAAGCAGGCTACCTCACACCTAAGCTACCTCACACCCTGACTACCTCACACCCAGGCTACCTCTCACCAGGACTACCTTACACTCAGGCTACCTCACACCCAGGCTACTTGACACACAGGCTATTTTACAGTTTACCTCGACTCAACCAATCACTAACTAAACACTGAGCCTCTCATTACAAGCTAGTACACACACAAACAAAACATTACTTCCAACAGAACTTGATCTGAGTACATTAAAGTGACTCCCTGAGTCTACGAGCTCTCCATCACCGATAGCAAACAATTTTACAAATATTTGCGACATTCTGCCATGGCTTTCGTTGTCTGGTTTGAGAACTCACTTTTCTTGACCCTTGCTGCATCCGTCTGGTCCAGAGACCCATGTATCGTTGCCCTGCGTCGATCTGGTCAAGGGATCCATCTTTTGTGACCCTTGCTGCGTCCATCTGGTCCAGGGACCCATCTATCGTTGCCCTTGTTGCGTCCATCTGGTCCAGAGACCCATCTATCGTTGCAATTGCTGCGTCAGTCTAGTCGAGTGACCTAGCCATGGTGCGTGCTTCAAGGTACAGTATTCTCTGTTTTGGGGAAGATTTCGGGACTCCTTTCAAAAGACCTAGATGCTGGTAAAGGACCTCGATCCACGAAATTGAAGCGATCCTACCCTTTATATCACACATGATTACCTGTTACCCAGGTGCCTCGCTATGACTAGTAATCGTGAGGCTTTTTTTATATATAAAATTGGAAACATCAGTTGTGTGCTGCTTCCTAATTCTCATAATTAAATATTATGAACAAAAGGTAGCTATTTCCCAGTAATATTGCATCACGCAGGATTGGTGGCCCGGTGGCCTGGTGGCTAAAGCTCCCGCCTCACACACGGAGGGCCCGGGTTCGATTCCCGGCGGGTGGAAACATTTCGACACGTTTCCTTACACCTGTTGTCCTGTTCACCTAGCAGCAAATAGGTACCTGGGTGTTAGTCGACTGGTGTGGGTCGCATCCTGGGGGACAAGATTAAGGACCCCAATGGAAATAAGTTAGACAGTCCTCGATGACGCACTGACTTTCTTGGGTTATCCTGGGTGGCTAACCCTCCGGGGTTAAAAATCCGAACGAAATCTTATCTTATCTTATCTTATCTGGTGCGAGCAAGGTGATGAAAACTGTCAACCTGAGCCGGGAGACTCTTGAAGGGCGGTGAGGATATCGTCAAGTATCCTAGTGTGCTCATCAGCTACGACAGCTTCAAAGATTAGCTTTGAGCAGAGATGAAGTTAATATTAGTGGCAGTGGTGACAGGGGTGGTGGGGTAGCGGGGGGAGAGGGGGGGGAAAGGGGTGGTAGGAGGCACTGGTGATGGACTGTTGTTGTGGGAGTGGACAGTGGTGATGGATGGTTGTGGGAGTGGATAATGGTGATGGACGGTTGTTATGGGAGTGGACAGTGGTGATGGATGGTTGTGGGAGTGGATAATGGTGATGGACGGTTGTTATGGGAGTGGACAGTGGTGATGGAGAGGGCAGTAATGGGAGGGGACAGTGGTGATGGGGAGGGTAGTAATGGGAGGGGACAGTGGTGATGGGGAGTGTAGTAATGGAAGGGGACAGTGGTGATGGGGAGGGTAGTAATGGAAGGGGACAGTGGTGATGGGGAGGGTAGTAATGGGAGGGAACAGTGGTGATGGGGAGGGTAGTAATGGAAGGGGACAGTGGTGATGGGGAGCGTAGTAATGGAAAGGGAAAGTGGTGATGGGGAGGGTAGTAATGGGAGGGAACAGTGGTGATGGGGAGGGTAGTAATGGAAGGGGACAGTGGTGATGGGGAGGGTAGTAATGGGAGGGAACAGTGGTGATGGGGAGGGTAGTAATGGAAGGGGACAGTGGTGATGGGGAGGGTAGTAATGGGAGGGAACAGTGGTGATGGGAAGGGTAGTAATGGAAGGGGACAGTGGTGATGGGGAGGGTAGTAATGGGAGGGAACAGTGGTGATGGGAAGGGTAGTAATGGGAGGGAACAGTGGTGATGGGAAGGGTAGTAATGGAAGGGGACAGTGGTGATGGGGAGGGTAGTAATGGGAGGGAACAGTGGTGATGGGGAGGGTAGTAATGGAAGGGGACAGTGGTGATGGGGAGGGTAGTAATGGGAGGGAACAGTGGTGATGGGAAGGGTACTAATGGGAGGGAACAGTGGTGATGGGAAGGGTAGTAATGGAAGGGGACAGTGGTGATGGGGAGGGTAGTAATGGGAGGGAACAGTGGTGATGGGGAGGGTAGTAATGGAAGGGGACAGTGGTGATGGGGAGGGTAGTAATGGGAGGGAACAGTGGTGATGGGAAGGGTAGTAATGGGAGGGAACAGTGGTGATGGGAAGGGTAGTAATGGAAGGGGACAGTGGTGATGGGGAGGGTAGTAATGGGAGGGAACAGTGGTGATGGGGAGGGTAGTAATGGGAGGGAACAGTGGTGATGGGAAGGGTAGTAATGGGAGGGAACAGTGGTGATGGGGAGGGTAGTAATGGGAGGGAACAGTGGTGATGGGGAGGGTAGTAATGGAAGGGGACAGTGGTGATGGGGAGGGTAGTAATGGAAGGGGACAGTGGTGATGGGGAGGGTAGTAATGGAAGGGGACAGTGGTGATGGGAAGGGTAGTAATGGAAGGGGACAGTGGTGATGGGGAGGGTAGTAATGGGAGGGAACAGTGGTGATGGGGAGGGTAGTAATGGAAGGGGACAGTGGTGATGGGGAGGGTAGTAATGGAAGGGGACAGTGGTGATGGGGAGGGTAGTAATGGAAGGGGACAGTGGTGATGGGGAGGGTAGTAATGGAAGGGGACAGTGGTGATGGAGAGGGTAGTAATGGAAGGGGACAGTGGTGATGGGGAGGGTAGTAATGGGAGGGAACAGTGGTGATGGGGAGGGTAGTAATGGGAGGGAACAGTGGTGATGGGAAGGGTAGTAATGGGAGGGAACAGTGGTGATGGGAAGGGTAGTAATGGAAGGGGACAGTGGTGATGGGGAGGGTAGTAATGGGAGGGAACAGTGGTGATGGGGAGGGTAGTAATGGAAGGGGACAGTGATGATGGGGAGGGTAGTAATGGAAGGGGACAGTGGTGATGGAGAGGTTAGTAATGGAAGGGGACAGTGGTGATGGGGAGGGTAGTAATGGAAGGGGACAGTGGTGATGGAGAGGTTAGTAATGGAAGGGGACAGTGGTGATGGGGAGGGTAGTAATGGAAGGGGACAGTGGTGATGGGGAGGGTAGTAATGGAAGGGGACAGTGGTGATGGGAAGGGTAGTAATGGAAGGGGACAGTGGTGATGGGGAGGGTAGTAATGGAAGGGGACAGTGGTGATGGGGAGGGTAATAATGGAAGGGGACAGTGGTGATGGGGAGGGTAGTAATGGAAGGGGACAGTGGTGATGGGGAGGGTAGTAATGGAAGGGGACAGTGGTGATGGGGAGGGTAGTAATGGGAGGGAACAGTGGTGATGGGGAGGGTAGTAATGGAAGGGGACAGTGGTGATGGGAAGGGTAGTAATGGAAGGGGACAGTGGTGATGGGAAGGGTAGTAATGGAAGGGGACAGTGGTGATGGGGAGGGTAGTAATGGAAGGGGACAGTGGTGATGGGAAGGTAGTAATTGAAGGGGACAGTGGTGATGGGGAGTGTAGTAATGGAAGGGGACAGTGGTGATGGGAAGGGTAGTAATGGAAGGGGACAGTGGTGATGGGGAGGGTAGTAATGGAAGGGGACAGTGGTGATGGGAAGGTAGTAATTGAAGGGGAAAGTGGTGATGGGGAGGGTAGTAATGGAAGGGGACAGTGGTGATGGGAAGGGTAGTAATGGAAGGGGACAGTGGTGATGGGGAGGGTAGTAATGGAAGGGGACAGTGTTGATGGAGAGGTTAGTAATGGAAGGGGACAGTGGTGATGGGAAGGTAGTAATTGGGGGGACAGTGGTGATGGGGAGGGTAGTAATGGGAAGGGACAGTGGTGATGGGGAGAGTAGTAATGGGAGGGGACAGTGGTGATGGGGAGGGTAGTAATGGAAGGGGACAGTGGTGATGGGGAGGGTAGTAATGGGAGGGGACATTGGTGATGGGGAAGGTAATAATGGAAGGGGACAGTGTTGATGGGGAGGGTAGTAATGGAAGGGGACAGTGATGGGGAGGGTAGTAATGGAAGGGGACAGTGGTGATGGGGAGAGTAGTAATGGGAGGGGACAGTGGTGAAGGGGAGGGTAGTAATGGAAGGGGACAGTGGTGATGGGAAGGTAGTAATTGGGGGGACAGTGGTGATGGGGAGGGTAGTAATGGGAAGGGACAGTGGTGATGGGGAGAGTAGTAATGGGAGGGGACAGTGGTGATGGGAAGGTAGTAATTGGGGGGACAGTGGTGATGGGGAGGGTAGTAATGGGAAGGGACAGTGGTGAAGGGGAGGGTAGTAATGGAAGGGGACAGTGGTGATGGGAAGGTAGTAATTGGGGGGACAGTGGTGATGGGGAGGGTAGTAATGGGAAGGGACAGTGGTGATGGGGAGAGTAGTAATGGGAGGGGACAGTGGTGATGGGGAGGGTAGTAATGGAAGGGGACAGTGGTGATGGGGAGGGTAGTAATGGGAGGGAACAGTGGTGATGGGGAGGGTAGTAATGGAAGGGGACAGTGGTGATGGGGAGGGTAGTAATGGAAGGGGACAGTGGTGATGGGGAGGGTAGTAATGGAAGGGGACAGTGGTGATGGGGAGGGTAGTAATGGGAGGGAACAGTGGTGATGGGGAGGGTAGTAATGGAAGGGGACAGTGGTGATGGGGAGGGTAGTAATGGAAGGGGACAGTGATTGGGAGGGCAGTAATGGAAGGGGACAGTGGTGATGGGGAGGGTAGTAATGGAAGGGGAAAGTGGTGATGGGGAGGGTAGTAATGGAAGGGGAAAGTGGTGATGGGGAGGGTAGTAATGGAAGGGGACAGTGGTGATGGGGAGGGTAGTAATGGAAGTGGAAAGTGGTGATGGGGAGGGTAGTAATGGGAGGGAACAGTGGTGATGGGGAGGGTAGTAATGGAAGGGGACAGTGGTGATGGGGAGGGTAGTAATGGAAGGGGTCAGTGGTGATGGGGAGGGTAGTAATGGAAGGGGACAGTGGTGATGGGGAGGGTAGTAATGGAAGGGGACAGTGGTGATGGGGAGGGTAGTAATGGAAGGGGACAGTGGTGATGGGGAGGGTAGTAATGGAAGGGGACAGTGGTGATGGGGAGGGTAGTAATGGAAGGGGACAGTGGTGATGGGGAGGGTAGTAATGGAAGGGGACAGTGGTGATGGGGAGGGTAGTAATGGAAGGGGACAGTGGTGATGGGGAGGGTAGTAATGGAAGGGGACAGTGGTGATGGGGAGGGTAGTAATGGAAGGGGACAGTGGTGATGGGGAGGGTAGTAATGGAAGGGGACAGTGGTGATGGGGAGGGTAGTAATGGAAGGGGACAGTGGTGATGGGGAGGGTAGTAATGGAAGGGGACAGTGGTGATGGGGAGGGTAGTAATGGAAGGGGACAGTGGTGATGGGGAGGGTAGTAATGGAAGGGGACAGTGGTGATGGGGAGGGTAGTAATGGAAGGGGACAGTGGTGATGGGGAGGGTAGTAATGGAAGGGGACAGTGGTGATGGGGAGGGTAGTAATGGAAGGGGACAGTGGTGATGGGGAGGGTAGTAATGGAAGGGGACAGTGGTGATGGGGAGGGTAGTAATGGAAGGGAACAGTGGTGATGGGGAGGGTAGTAATGGAAGGGGACACTGGTGATGGGGAGGGTAGTAATGGAAGGGAACAGTGGTGATGGGGAGGGTAGTAATGGAAGGGAACAGTGGTGATGGGGAGGGTAGTAATGGAAGGGGACAGTGGTGATGGGGAGGGTAGTAATGGAAGGGGACAGTGGTGATGGGGAGGGTAGTAATGGAAGGGGACAGTGGTGATGGGGAGGGTAGTAATGGAAGGGGATGTTAGCTGTTTGGGTTGGGGTTTTGAATTAATGACTTCTGCTTAGAAACATCAAACATCTGGTCCCGTCTCCGTGCTTGATGGTAAGAACGTGTTTAATTAAAATCAATAGTCATTACTACATAAAACACCACTTTACAAGATCAAGTTTTTTTTTTTTTTACCTTATCTAAACCACGAACACACATTGTCATGTGTGGATAAATGACTCAAGAGAACCGACAAGTTGATAAATAAATGTGAAAGTTTTATTGACACTTCTGTTTTTCTTTTTGGGTCACTCTGCTTCGGTGGGATACGGCCGGTTTGTTGAAAGAAGAAAGAAGAATGATGAAGTCATTGTGTGGCGAAACGTTACCGCAGCTAGGATTCACAAGTGTTTCACATGTGTCTAATTTATTATTGTCAAATGTGGGTAACCACTGACCTGTGAAAACATATCACAGAACAGATGAGGATCGAACTCATGGCAAGTGAGTCTTTCAACTCTCAGGCCCCATCAGTACTGTGAATTGTTTGCAATCGTGTTATTGTGCTCTCCTGAATACTGATCGGTCATCAGGCAACATTTTAAACCTTACATTGGCCAGTAGACTTGCTCAGTTGTTTCTCTATTTGCGCCACCAACTCAAGGACCTCACTTATAGTTTTCATAAAGATAATTCCAGCTCAGGCGACAACTTTACCCTTCCACGCGCGCGCTCACACACACACACACACACACACACACACACACACACACACACACACACACACACACACACACACACACACACACACACACACACACACACACACACACACACACCAGTATGATGCTCCCAGTGAGTGTCGTCATATTTACTTTTTAACTTACGTATGAAGTTTGCCTCCACTTTCTCTCCTCACGCACTCTAGAACTGCTTTCCTCACACTGAAGAACTTTTGTCTTGCCTTTCTGTGCCTCACTTTGTTTAATAGCTTCCGTCTGTGACTCCTCGCTTTGGTTCCACCACATTCAATCTTTTCCTACCATGTTGTCGATACCTCTGAGGATCTTCAACGTTTTGACCATGTCCACGATGGTATATACATACACGTAGTTATAAAGAACCTTAGGATGTTTAGCCCATAAAACGGTCTTCGTCAGGTCAAAGATAGATAAACCTTGATAAACCACTGCCACAGTTCTCAAACATTCAGAATGCATTGACTGCATTTGTAACACCAACATAAGGAAGAAGACGCTCTCCCGCCACGACTTGACCTTTCTCCTCACCAAGGTATCCACTCTCAAGATATTGATCTCCTACACCGGAATACTGAGGACTCTTTTGAGTTCTGTCAACGACATTATAGACCTCAGTGAACTATGCGTTAATTTCAAATGTTTCTCTCTCGACGACTTCTTTACCGACAGGCCTTTGACTTATTTGTTGGTTCTCCTTTAAGGACAGTCTTAGCAAACCTCTGTTTTAAACGTCTTGATTCTGAACGTTTTTCGTCCATCATCCCTCCGGAGACGTTAACCCGCGGAACACCTTCGAGGAAGACTCCATCATTCCTCCTCCATCATCCCCCTTCCATCATCCTTTTTCACTTGACTTCATTATATGGATGACACTCATTATTGTAGGTAAAAGACAAGAATGCGAGAATTAGGATGGTTACTGAAGCCACGAGTGGTTTATTGAGTCCTAACGAAGAACTGAAGAAGCCACTTGAGGTGGAAAGTTTTCTTAGCAAGTGTCTTTATTAGTACATAAGTGTCTTGCCAACAACTTGTCTGCCTCACCGTACTTATTATTAAACCGAAAAGATTTGTTTTCACCTCCATAATAAACCCAACCACATCAAACTTACTATACAATTTACACTCGAGGAAACTTACGACACTTTCCTAGACGTTTTGCTCTGCAGTTCTGAAGACGTTTGTCTTCATTTCATCAACCAACACTTTTCTCCACTTCCACTCACACCATGACACCTGGACTAAGAGCGGTGTTCTCATTAGTTTTATTTCTTAAGAGCATCTGCAGTAATGATTTAAAAAAAATATTCTGTCCCTGAGCAAACCTTTACCAGACTACGCTATCCTCCCCATTTCATCGGGAACTGCAGACTATGTGACCGTACCAAATAGCCCATATGAGTACATAGATGTGAGTACATAGCCCTCCTTAACAACCCTATTGCCAAATTTCTCCAGGAACTTCAACAGCAAAGGTAGCAGAGAAACCACTTTCTCTACTAACACCTAGAACATCACTAGACACCACCAACTCTACTACCCGGACTATGATAGACTTCAGAATTTTTCCAAGGCCTGCAGTACCAGGTCGTTGCTATGAACCAACTTTTATCTCTAAGAGAAATACAAAAACTGGGGAATAAATTATAAACAGTGGATTAATTTTAGTTTAACATATAGTCCCACTACTAGAACGTAAGTACAATCTCTATATACTTTGTACATAACCTAGAGACAAGTTAAACCTAATTTAAAATAGAGTTTTGAGGAGAATGAGTTAGAGAAGACACGTTACGACAGCTATACCCCACCCATGTAGAAATGTTATGATGTAAGCCAGAGGCTCGAGAGGGTCTGATGATCTGAGATATTTCTAAAGGCGAGATAACCTTCCCCAGATCATTTCCCATCCCTCTGAAACGTCAGCCTGCCATAACCTCTAGTTAACCACCTCATACTAGAAATGATGTACTCAACCTAGAAGGCAATAACTAACCATAATTTGATTAGTTAAAACGATACGCAGGAAAGTTATTTTGCGTGGCATGCATCGAGTACAAGATGAATACCTCTTAGCAAAGATGAATGAGTCGAACCTGCCCTGAGTGTCCCCTTTACCATTGTGTCTGTATCTCATAATTACATACCTGTGACCATGTTCACTCGGCTCCTTCTATACCTCCAGTATCTTTGAGATTCAGCTATTGAAGCTATTCTTCATTATAGTTAGGCTCTTAATTTTAAGCAATATCTTGACAGGCAATTTCTATACCTTGTTAAGTTCTATTTTTATGAAGCGGTGTGGACTTCAAGATGGCATTTCATATTCCAGTATTAGACTCACGTAGGTGGTTTAAATTATCCTGAAGGATATCTTTACTAAGGTTCCTGGAGGAATTCTTGTGTCCATTAATCCAACACTTATTGCAGACGTTATCCTGTTGCACAGTTTAATTTGAAGGGTAAAAGCTATTGTCCTACCTCGGCTCAATTCAATGTCTGGCTCTTTATTAGGTATACTACCACGTAGCTCCTCGGATACGACCCACAAACGTCAACACCTGGGTATCTATTGCTAGGTGAACACGGGAAACGAGTGTTAAAAAAAAAAACTTGCCAGTACGCCTCGCCCAGCTCAAGAATCGAGCCTGGATCCTTTCAGTTTTGAGCCGGTGAGAACTTCGGTGTTATATCTGCCCAAAGTTCATTCTTCCTTACACAGACTGTTTCTTCCCTCTCAGTAAGTTACGATTGGTCTTTCTACCTTGCATAGACTGTGTCTTCCCGTTCAGTAAGTTACGACTGGTCTTTCTACCTTACACAGACTGTCTTCCCTCTCAGTAAGTTACGACTGGTCTTTCTACCTTACACAGACTGTGTCTTCCCGCTCAGTAAGTTACGACTGGTCTTTCTACCTTACACAGACTGTGTCTTCCCGCTCAGTAAGTTACGACTGGTCTTTCTACCTTACACAGACTGTGTCTTCCCGCTCAGTAAGTTACGACTGGTCTTTCTACCTTATACAGACTGTGTCTTCCCTCTCAGTAAGTTACGACTGGTCTTTCTACCTTATACAGACTGTGTCTTCCCTCTCAGTAAGTTACGACTGGTCTTTCGTCTACTTCATCCTTTTCACCTCGCACTTACGAAGGTTGAATTATATTACCTATTTATTTGGCCATTCTTCTAGTCTGTCGATGTCATGCAATGTTTTACCAGTAAGACAACTTGAAAGACATCTGGCAAGGCGAGTGCGAGCACACTGCCACCTCAACATTGCCTGAATTCCACTGGAGGTCAATTAAGCAATTATTATTATTATTTTTATTATTATTATTAAAGTTGGAGAATAAATGTGGGTATATCTGCACGCAAATGTGGTATATCTCCACATTTTATTACATACCTAGCACATGAAATGTGATTTTATAAAACCCGTTACTACACAAAATAACAGTAGTTATTTATTTACATATGCCCTTGGTTCATATGTTAGTGACCTCGCTGTGAGTGAAGTGGTAATATATACTCAGGCACTCGAGTACTGAGAGTGATCCTCCTACACGTCCTAGAACACTACTGAATGAGACAGATGTTGATATAAGCAAAAAATGAATCTCTGTATTATCTTCTCTCTCCTGATTGATAAACTCATTAGACTCGTGTCACTGGGGCGCGAGTTTTACCGTCTTAATCTTGCATTTAGCGTCGTTCTTCTGATGTTTATGAAGTTGAAATGTGTCAACACTGAACTTTAATAAACAAATGAAAATAAGAATGTTGAATGAGACAAATTTCGCGCTCACTGTACACAACGCAAGCAGACCATCTCATAGAACGTAAAGAATTGATAAAAGATAGAAATAATTATGTTCAGTCTGTCATTTAGAGAATCAGGCAACATATTCGCCCTTTATGTGACAAAAAGTACTCTCTTAAAAATTCACCCAAAGTGGTCAAGCAGCCCACTTCACCTCTCTTACCTCTCTTCCTTGTTTACCCAGAACCTTCTGTACTTCTCTATCCTATCAAAGTCCTTCCCCTTACCCATTCTCGCAGTCCTTCTTACGGCCTAAAAAAAACTAAGACAATGCAGCAAAAATCAAGAAAAATGACAAGGTGGATTGTGTAAAGTTTCAGAACAAGAGAAGCAACGCCAGTGATGGCACTTTTCAAATCAATAGTGTTTTTATGACTAATGTTCTGCGCTCAACAACACTTTTCAAGACGAGAGATAACAGAACTTGAGAATGGATACAGGTCGTATACTGCCCTCGTAAAGTAAAAACATTTAAACTACTGGGAACAGTGAAGAGTCTAAGTCACTCGAGGGTCCGGTCCCCTTCCAGCACACTGTACTAACTTGCTGAAGTGAAACCTACGTTAGAAAGTGAAGAATAAACCTGGTAAAAAGCACAGGTGTCATAGGCAACATTAGAGAACACTCAACACCCGTGATCCAAGACTAACGTGTTACCAGCGGATATCGTGCGGTTATAGTGCTCCGTAAATGTCACAGCTGCTCCTACCAGAGGATATCACCCATGTTGTCAGAACGAAAGTAGACATTCTCTAGAGGAGACTGGGTCATTATCTCCTATACAAGTAAGTGTTGGATCAGTCGGGTTGTGAAGGTTATGTGAGCCTGCAGGCCGCTAGCATCAATAGCCAGGCGGTCAACAGGAAAGCGGGCCTCTAGCATCAATAGCCAGGCGCCTGGGCCAACAGGAAAGCGGGCCTCTAGCATCAATAGCCAGGCGCCTGGGCCAACAGGAAAGCCTGACTTCAGGCCAAGCTACTAGCGTGACAGGTATATTCTCTGTATATGTGGGCACCTTGAGTTTATTTGCTAATGGATTTTATATCACTTCTTTGATGTTCAATTATTACTGATCCTCAGGGAAAGCGACCTATAACTATAATCATATTTTTTCGGTCCTAATTTATTGAAGGGCAGAGAGGCGAACCTAAAACATGATTTTTCCCTTATTAATAAATAAGTTTTTTCTTTTTTGGGTGGGCTTTTAGTTTAATGATTTTTTTCGTTTTTACTTTCCCTAAGTTTTTGCTTAATTTCATTTTTATTAGGCATTAGACTGAATTAGTAAATCTTCACATCTTATATAACACTTTCAGCCCTGCCATCTAATATACCTAGGCCTATCATAACCTTAGGCCTCCTTTGTTTTTCCTACACTGGTGTCATTATCGATAATTTGTAATCCATATGTATGCGCGTGCGGTTATGCACTCACTTGTCATGTGTACAGATCTTCCTCTAAGCCAAGATAAGCGGTACTTCTCCATCAATGTCGAAAACTAAGTCTTCCGCCATGATTCTCTCCACTCTGAAGTTATCATCGTAAACAAAGAATTACTTAATAAAGTTTTTGCTGAGCTAAATATCATTTTTTTTTTTTGTAATGAAGGTTAGGTTAGGTCAGGTTTTTCAGGAAACAGGACAAATGTTTCCCAACGTAGGTCTTAGTCATATGATGACCAGCAGCTGGTGCTTTTGGTCATCTGACCGAGACCTTCCGCTGGCTCACCAGTCCACCTATTTAAAATTTATTGTTATGATTATAACCATTTCATTGTCCCCGTCTTTGATTTACTGAGTTAAAGTAAGGATGAACAATTTGTATGAATGATCTAAATACGCTGAAAACTGCCTTAACAATAGTCAGCAAAATTCATGGTTTTATTAGTTGAAATGACACTATTATTAGTAGTGATGCTCTTAATTAGTACAACTTTTCGCCTATAAGTGGACTTTTTCATGGGCCTTAAAACGCCCACTTGGGTGAAACATTATACTGATAAATAACTACACTGCTGCTAGTGTCTACTTGTCAGCGTTGCGTCTCCAGTTTGCACCATGGTATTATTGCTTGATTTCCGTAACATAATCAATTTTAAAATTTGTTAAGGTGTAGGTAGTGTATGCGAGTGATCTTTTGTGTTTCCAGGCTGTGGGACTGATTACCTCGATCTCCTTCTAATCTTCACTATTCATCTTTGTAAAAAACCGATGAAGTCACTGTGTGGTGAAACGTTTCCACAGTGAAGATGCCCAAGTGTTGCCCATGTGTCTAATTTACCAACTTTTCAGTTCCCTGAACCAATTATCAACATCGTGTTCCCTGGAGGGCCACCTGTCCGCTGGTGAGTGAGATTCAAAGTCACTTTCACTGAGTCTCAAGAAAGTCCTCGAGACCGTCACTGACTGTTGATACAGTGAGACAGAAACCAGACGTCCAGTGATACTACACACATCTTATGATGTGTTAATGAATTTGTTGCGGAGTGCATATTATGTGGCACACTAAATCTTTGTGGGTCACATTGGTTCTGGGAGTGGTGTGGAGGCTTGAACTTCCGTGCTCAAACCGTGGCCAAGACCTGACGAGTCACGCCTCAAGGAAAGTTCCTTGATACTGAAGGGCTCCTGAGCCAAGAACTGGACTGATCCTTCGATTCCATGAACTGAACCTGACCTCCTCCCATTCCCCAGGCGTTTTATAACCCCTATGGATTTAACGTTTTTTTCCGAAATAATAATAATAATAATAATAATAATAATAATAACAATTCCACACAGGTTACACAATACGTTCCAGAGTGGGCTGGGTAAGTCAGCGGACAACCTCGGTCAAATGAACAAAAGCTTCACGGTTATCGTATGACCTAGACCAGAGAGTCAGGAAACATTTTCCTATTCCCCCCTGACGAACAAAATTCCTGCCCCTCCTAGATGAAAATTCTTCATCAACCATCCGTGAACATCCCCGGGAAGGAGGAAGTCAAGATCTGGGTCAAGAGCTCTTATTCCAAGCTCCGCCAGGTAGCTAGTAAACAAAGCTGAGGTGTTTACTCTGTACTTGTGAGGTGACCAGATGTACTTAGTTGTTCCTTGCGAGGTGGACCCATGTATTTAGTTGTTCCTTGTACACTGATATTTATGTTTACTTGTTCCTTACAAGGTGAAGATATGCTTATGTATGACTGTTCCTTACGAGGTGGATCATTCCGGTAATTATTATCTTGTGACTGATTACTCGGTCTTCTAAATCGTAAAGGAAGCATTACATGAATGATAACTATTAAGAAATCCACAAAAAAATCACTGTATTCTGAATTTAATATGTTTGTAAGACTGGTCTGTCGCCTAGCACCAGCGTGGCGCTTACCAAGAGAAATCCTGCCATAGCGAAATATAATACATACTTCCGCTTTATTCTCCTGTGATAGGACGTTAGTACCTCCCTGGGTAGTTGCTCACTGCTAAGATGTGTTTTGTTATCCTTTACAAGGTGAAGAGATGTGTGTGTTTAGTGAGAGGTCAATTTGATCACAAATAACACACTTGTTTTCCTTCCGAATGAAAGCTTTGAGCAAAATACTAATGCTAATTTTCTCGCCCCACGAGGATGTTATTTATGAAGTTTTTGTTTCCCAGTCGTGCTAAAGTTGGTTGGAGCCAGGAAGCGCTTTGAAGGACACAGTAGAGCCTGGAATTTCTCCTTGCCTTGTATACGTCGCAGAGTGCTGCCTTCCACCAGCCAGTGTTATAATGATCAAACACACACACACACAAGCAAGCTCGGACCTGTTGACTAACACTTCCCAGTTGCTTTTTTTAAAGCAGGTATCTGGGCTAAAGAGGATACCTGGACCTGACTGGCTTAGGCCAGTAGATGACTAGGACCTGCCTATCATGGGCCAGTAGGCCTGCTGTTCTTTCTAATCTTCTTATGAAACAAAATACGAAAGAAAACATGCATCAGAAGCCATGCATCTGATGATCAGTATAATGCATTATTTATTAAGAGTCAGTTGCGTTTGTATATTTTACTGCTTGTCGAAGTGTTGGCGTGTGTCAATAGCATAATATTGAGTCCTATTATTTACAGTGTAAATTCACACTTGTGCTTCTGAATTTTGTTGTGTATATTATGGAGTTGTATGAAACAATGGAGGCTCGACCCTCCTGACGGGAACTGAACCATCGTTTCCCCGACTACCACTGTTGTCGCCAGTGTGTGACCACCAGTGTTGTCACCAGTGTGTGACCACCATTGTTGTCACTAGTGTGTGATCACCACTGTTGATACCAGTGTGTGATCACCACTGTTGATACAAGTGTGTGACCACCACTGCTGATACCAGTGTGTGACCACCAGTGTGTGCTCACCAGTGTGTGATCACCAGTGTGTGACCACCACTGTTGCTGCCAGTGTGTGACCGCCTGTGTTGTCACCAGTGTGTGACCAGTGTTTGACCACCAC
Source organism: Cherax quadricarinatus (assembly GCF_038502225.1). Taxonomy (NCBI): domain Eukaryota; kingdom Metazoa; phylum Arthropoda; class Malacostraca; order Decapoda; family Parastacidae; genus Cherax; species Cherax quadricarinatus. Next base: position 1,171,367 of record NC_091339.1, read on the forward strand.
TGTTGCTACCAGTGTGTGACCACCATTGTGTGACCACCACTGTTGTCACCAGTGTGTGACCACCAGTGTGTGACCAGTGTTGCTACCAGTGTGTGACCGCCACTGTTTCTATCAGCGTGTGACCACCAGTGTGTGACCACCACTGATGCTACCAGTGTGTGACCACCACTGTTGCTACCAGTGTGTGACACCACTGTTGCTACCAGTGTGTGACCACCACTATGTGACCAACACTGTTACTACCAATGTGTGACCACCACTGTTGCTGCCAGTGTGTGACCACCAGTGTTGTCACCAGTGTGTGACCATCAGTGTGTGACCACCACTGTTGCTACCAGTGTGTGACCAAAATTGTGCGGCCACCACTATTGTCACCAGTGTGTGACCATCAGTGTGTGTGACCACCACTGTTGCTACCAGTGTGTGACCATCAGTGTGTGTGACCACCACTGTTGCTACCAGTGTGTGACCACCATTGTGTGACCACCACTGTTGTCACCAGTGTGTAACCACCTCTGTTGATACCAGTGCGTGACCACCACTGTTGATACCAGTGTGTGATCACCAGTTTTGCCGCCAGTGTGTGACCACCAGTGTGCGACCAGTATGTGACCACCACTGTTGTCACCAGTGTGTGACCACCATTGTTGTCACTAATGTGTGACCACCACTGTTGATACCAGCGTGTGATCACCACTGTTGATACAAGTGTGTGACTAGCAGTGTTGATACCAGTGTGTGATCACCACTGCTGATGCCAGTGTGTGACCACCAGTGTGTGATCACCAGTGTGTGATCACCACTGCTGATGCCAGTGTGTGACCACCAGTGTGTGATCACCAGTGTGTGACCACCACTGTTGCTACCAGTGTGTGACCGCCAGTGTTGTCACCAGTGTGTGACCACCACTGTTGTCACCAGTGTGTGACCACCATTGTGTGACCACCACTGTTGTCACCAGTGTGTGACCACCATTGTTGTCACTAATGTGTGACCACCACTGTTGATACAAGTGTGTGATCACCACTGTTGATACAAGTGTGTGACTAGCAGTGTTGATACCAGTGTGTGATCACCACTGCTGATACCAGTGTGTGATCACCACTGCTGATACCAGTGTGTGACCACCAGTGTGTGATCACCAGTGTGTGACCACCACTGTTGCTGCCAGTGTGTGACCGCCAGTGTTGTCACCAGTGTGTGACCACCACTGTTGATACCAGTGTGTGATCA